>NC_142182.1:21401730-21559423 GCF_026936395.1 Plectropomus leopardus
GCTACGGGGGGGTAAGATGTGTGTGAAGCATCCATGTATTCACAGACATGATGGTCAACTGTAAGTGCAACTTGGATGGTTTGGAGGCATACAACTGCTAGTTTTTACAATTTAATTGACTTTTCCATTGTGATTTAGGTTTTTGATGTGAAACATTTTAAAATCTCATTTCCCTGCCATTCAGGCTCATTCAGTGTTAGATATATTCATTGTGTATCAATCTAATATACTGCCTAATCTGATTAATCTCATCCAGGTAGCAACTGCTTTTTAAAACTACCAATTTAGCAAACCAAAGTCTCAAGCAAAATCCAGCCATGCTTTGCTGTAGCAGGTTGACCAAAAGAAACACAGAGTAACTAAGCTTCAGTGCCTTACCCCTTGTGCAACAAACACTTCATAGACACAGCAGATGCCGACGACAGTGATTCCCTGCTCCTTACACAGTGTTGCTGCAGCCACTAGAACAACTGTCAGAGCGATGGGAGCCCAAACTAAAAAAAGAAAAAAGAACAGACATAAATAACAAACAAAGTTTCTGCAACTGAGACTCCCAAAATACACAGTATTTCATGGTGCTTTACGTCCTGCATTACACAGAGTGTTCTGTGCCTAATGTGCGTTTTTGTCGGCTCGCATTGAATCATCTCATTGCTTTTTGAGAGAAGCTAGCAAAACCACAACCTGAAAAGTTGTTTATTGAATTATCTTTGCTTTAAAGGTGCATTATGTAAGATGTGGATGTAATTTTAGTTTAAAACATTCAAAAAAACCTAACTATCAACAGAGTGTGAGGCAGTAACACCTTTGACGTTGTGTCCAAGATGCCTATGTATTGTAGTGCAGAGATATTCAATGCTAAACAGCCAGGGATGGGCGGCCCTTTCTGTAATAATACATCCTGGCTTGAGAGGTGATAGTGAGTCACTGTGTGATGCAGGAGAGGATGAAGAAGTTGAGCTGGCTGGAGCATAAACTCAATGGATACAGTGTAGAAGTTACAGTCTCAGTGAATTAGTTAGTGTGTAAGAAACACAGTGATGGCAGAAGATCCAGGAAAACAACCAGGTCCTGGCAGAAAGCAATGTTCCGTGGCAAAGAAAAGAAGCGATGTAAGAAGAAGCAAAACTAGAGTAAATATCCGGTGTGGCTTTCCAACGCAGGAGACAGCGCTTGGAGAGTAAAAAGTTGCAGTTTGACGCTGAATTCGTAACGTTTCTTTAAGACTGGTATGTGACATCTAACGCTGGCTATTAACCAAATCATATCTTTAGTTTAACTAATGATATCACCAACTGTAGGCTTACAGTTCATGATAAACTTTTCAAATGGCGGGATGCCACTTTTTTCTTGTTACTGTTGCGTCACTAAAGCTAAGCTAAGTAAGCCATAAAATAAATTATCTACAAACACCAAACGTGAAGATCATACGATACGATAGCAGCCTTATTTTGACCAGCTGTATTCTTGCTCTGCTGTCTGTTCTGAGTTGGCCTTAGTTATGACTGATGACACTAATTGTGGTTGTATGGACAGAGAAACGGGGGCTTGTTGATTTTTTACTCATGCCATGTGCGTTTGCCAGCAGACACAGACAGTGAAAATGGTGTTTTGATGATTATATTGACTCTAGACCACCTTTTACTGCAGTTTAAAAGTCTCTCTCTGACACAGAGATGAGGAAATAAAACAATGTCTGTTTTACTTCAGCTTTCCTGCTTCCCTTCCAAAATAAAAACCCTTTGACATCGTCTCTGTGGACAGAATCCCACCAGTAGCTGATACGAGGCATTTTATTTTGAAACATTTGCAGGACCGTGTTAATGGCTGTGCAGGAGCTTGCACGACTTCATAAGTGAGTGGAATTTGTAGATAAATATGGAAATACAGTACTCATAGCAGCAGGAAGCGATGCAGCAGTGACGTTGCAACAACGCTGAACACCACAAGCATGAAACATGCTGCAGTTTGGCGAGGCTGCCGTCTGGCGAGGCTGCAGTCACACACAGATGATGCATGCTGTGTGAAACGGGCTTTACACTCAAAAATATGTGAAACTAAATAGTTATAAAATATACTGACGTTTAGATGGACTAAAATGTTCCAAGCTTTAAAAATAAAAACAATAAATAAAAATATTCTTTGCCCATCCCATACAGAAGCTTTTACAGTGGCTCATTTAATACATTTCTTAGTACAGATATTTATCCAAATTTAATACACCAAACTCTAGTGCAATAAAACTTAAGCACAGCCCCTACTGAGGACAAAACCACTTGTCCTTAGCAGGCCCCATTTTATCAAAATGCATGATTTAATGGAGCATGATAAAATCCTCATCAACATGTCAAGTAGGGAAATATTACAATCAAGCCTTTGCAGTTAAGTGGCAATCAATCACTGTTAAAATACCACTTGAACTTTGCTAGACCATAGAAAGGAGCCAGGTTGAAAATAATTGATGCCAGACATTAAACCTTGCGTTTGCTCTTGTCAGCAGTGTGGGTGTTGTTAATCATTACAGGGAAATGATGTATTTTATGAGGATATATTTTGCATTAGCTCAGCATTCTATTTCCCAGTCATCAACCTTTTGTTGAAGTGAAATATCACAACCCGTCCTGTAAACACCACTATGGATTTTAATCCATATTCCCAGATGCCCAGCCCACAGTGTTAATTATTCATTGGTAGCCAAGAAGGGCCAATTCATGATGAATCTTGGTCATAAACCTTGAAATATGTGAGTTTGTGACTTAATAAGAACTGCCTGGACTGACCATTGTTTTAGGGGAAAATTATCTTGTTGGGGGGGAAGACCCGTTTTAGCCCCGTTTTAGGAAAAGCACAGGTGAAATTGTTATCATTAACGATGTCTCAGTTCTATTAAATGCCCCAATAAGATATTTCAGTGAGCCAGCATGCACAATACCAGGGCCTCCCCTAAGTGGAATGCAGCTATCATAAATCATATTAAATACACCAGTGCTTTCCCTAATATGACATGTCATAATGTCTGCTCTGAAAAGGTTTCTCATGGGACACAGCTTAAATGAGCTGCCAGGTGTCTGAGCTGCCCCTGCACACTGTACGGCTAATCCTGCCTGACAAACCGGAAATTCAGCATGACTCATAAAATAAGTCATACGGCTCAAAAATCAGATCATAAACTGACTTAAGCCGTTAAGTGTAAGCCCAGCTTACATAAATTTAAAAAAATTGGTAGGGCTGTGGTTCAAGCTTAACAAGTCATTGCTGTCATGGTTTCTGTTGGTTGGCACAGGTAAACGGGTAAACAAAAGACTGACAGAAGTAGACCAATTCAATGTGAATCCAAAAGTTTAAAAGCCTTTGTTATGAATGGTTCGCACACATTGCGCATACAAAAGAAATAAAAGGGCATAGGTGTGCTGTGTCATTTTCCTCAGGGTGCAATTATAAAACAAATACACACAGGTGTATTTGATGACAACAAGCCCCACCCTACCCTACTACGTGAGAGATTTCATCGCACTGAGAACCACAAACACAATACCAACCAAATACAAAGCACAACAGACACAGGTCTGTCTGCATTATCATTTCAATATAAAAACTGTAACAATGTGAATATAATTACATGATCCTATCCCAAACCTTCCTGTTGCCACAAACATTTGACTGTGGACTAATACTGCTTATTAATGAATGAGGAGGGCTGCAACATTGCCAGAGATCTTCCGGGTCACTTGCGTCATACAGTGGGAATTTTGGGTTGGGTTTCCTGTCTCTGTCTTGAATGGATGGGCAAATGCTTAGATGACATAAACTCAGTACATCTTGTACATGGGTTATATTCAAGTGAGAGGTGTGAAGTACAGTAGACTTACCAATGGAGTGGTCTGCACCTTTTGATTTAGTGTAGGCCAGGAAAGCAGCCAGGAGAAAGATTGAAGAAAGAAGTTCAGCTCGGCCAACCACACCTGTGACCTGATAAGAAGTGACAGCAGTTAGTACTGTGGCTCATCTATACTGATTTGTTAGTTTTACGTCTCATAGAAGTGTAGGTTAATCTATTTATTTAAAAGTCTGCAAAAAATGGTGCATGTTCAATCATACAGATTGCAAACATTATTTCCTCACGAGAAGATACTTGATGAATGTCGTGCTTTTACAAATATTTATGGGTCCACATTGACAACAAGCTTAACTTGCACAGTTGTGTTGCAAGTGTAAGGAAATCCATCAGCGCTTCTATTTCCTTGGGACAGTTTTTGATGTCTGTGGGAATTATATGCTCATTCTTTATAGAGCTACCATAGAGTCTGTTTTACATTATGGCTTTCCAGCTGGTTTTAATACCATCAAATGATCAAGTTCAAGGCCTGCAGTGCTGGCCCTCGCCACCCCTTGTCAGCTTTTCTTCAGTCGATTCAGCATGTTGAATTGGTGTCGGAGTTGGCAGAGCTTGTAGGTGAATGAAATCACTCAAATTAGCAGATCAGTGTATCACACAAGAAGAGAAATTTAAGTGAGGAATGTAAACAAGAGCTAAAGTCAAGAGGGAGTAGGACTAAAACTAACTTGTTATGTAAGGTAAGATTGTTCTCATTAAGTCATTGAGCCTTTTAGCAGAAAGGTTTCCTGATGGGTTGTGTTTTTGTTCACTGGCGCACGGTAGATATGCTTTATTTCTTTCGTTATTGGATTGTGTTGTTAAAAGTGCATACTGGCTAAATATTGTCATAGTTTCCCTTTTTAAATGACAATTACAGACAACTACCAGCAGGTAGTTGTCTGTAATTGTAATTTCCATTCACACAGGTGCAGAATGTATGTGCTGGTTGGCCATCAGGTATATCTGTGTGTGTGTTCATGTGCAACTTTTTGTCCAAGACACGGGCAACATGAGGTGACACAACAGTTGGCTTTCACACCACTATTTGTTTGATGTTGGTTTGGTGTGTCTGTGCCTTTAAAATGCTGTTTTTCAATCGAGACTGTTTTGATGCGATTTGCCGAGTGTTGGAGATGTCAGCCGTAGAGATGGCTGCCTTCACTCAAATATTGTGAAACTAGATGGTACTGAGCTTGAGGTACTCACAGCCCCTAAAAACTTGTAAAATTGGACAGCAATGTCTCCTTTCGGAAATCATAACGTGGTTGCTGAAGCTAATCCACAGACCTTGTTGCTGGCAGTGTTGTGTAGGAACTATTTTCTTTTTTACCAAACGATACCCGCCAACTGTATCATAACGCAGAAGGAGGCGTGCATCTACTCATGGATGAGAGACTCATATTCGTGACAGCACAAGATGTAAACATTAATGGTGTCATCCTCAGCTGAGCCGTAACATTAGCTAGCTCAGTAATAATTGAGTGTTCCCTTCTGCGCTGTGATACGGTTGGCAGGTGGAGTTTGGTGGAAAGAAAATAGTTCCTACATGAAACTGCTCACAACAAGGTCTGTGGATTATTTTAAGTAACTGGGTCATAATTTTTGGAAAGAGACATTGCTATTGAGTTTTTCAAATATATTTTCTGGCCCTTTGAGCACCACAAGCCGAGTGCCATCTAGTTCCATCATAGTAAAGTGAATGGCCAATGTCTTTAACTCTTGGCAACTCATACCAAAACAATCTAGATTAATTGTAATTAAGTAGCTGGCTGTTTTATGTCAGGTTTGCATACGTGCAATGCAGCAGGTTCCCCCCCATGGCAGACAACAAGGTATCCATAACCTTGTTTTGACACAGGCTTTCAAGTGTCGAACATGTCAGCACATGACCATTCCTACCCTGAGTTCAACAACAACCACGTTTACATCCTCAAATACACTTCAAATAAAGAAAAACACAGAATAACTGATCTAATCTCTGAGAGCATTACACACATGTCCAGGGCTGGCAGTAACCAGAGCCCACACGTTTAAGCCCTCAAATCCAGCTGTGAAAACAGGTCCAGTTGGGTAAATCTTTTGAATAGATGACAAGCAGATCTCCGCAAAGCAGCCTCTCATGAACATCTGTCATTTGTGTAAATGATGACTGCCCTCGTGTGGAAGAAATAACATTCTCACTTAAGCCGCAACTAGAGGCCTGAAGTTGTAGAAATAAACATACCCTAAAACCACATGAATGATCCCACAGACAGTTTTGCAAGCACTTTACAAAAACAAAAGTATCTCTTAATGCTGCAATTGATAACTTTAGTGAAAATACATTTTTGTCATATTTTTTGAAACTGTCAGTATATTCAGTCAGCACAAATAATAATCTGTGAAAAAAAATCATGTCCTACCCCCTCTACTGATTGCTTCAAATGGCATTTGCTGAAATCTACTGCTGTGCATGGAAAATCTGCTATCAATCATGTCAACCATGGCGGGTGACCAGCAGTCAAACAAGGTAGTGCTAATCAAAATTCTGTTACTACATTGCCTATTTCTAACTTCAAGTGTTGTCAGAAACATGATTTTTTTTTTACCAGGGTTTCCCACACATCCCTTTATTTGTGGCAGCCTTCCACAATTAAAACATTTGCTGCCACATCTAGATTTTTTTATTTTTGGAGATGGACCATTCATTAGGAGCACTTTGGGAATATACGTATATATATGCCTTTTAACATCAGGCAAGGGATTACGATGAAAATAAGCTCCCCAGGTAACTCGGTGTGTGTTTAAATGTGAATTAATGCACACCCTTTTTTAAATAAATAAATTACACACACACACACACACACAAACACACAAACACACACACACACACACACACACACACATATATCTATCTATCTATATATATATATATATATATATATATATATATATATACTGTTGTTTTTTTATAGCATCACACTGTTGGAGTGCAGAGTACAGCCAGGGCAGAGAAGTTAATCATAAATTCTGCTGGGTCTAAAAATTGGCATTGCAGCAGCTGCTCCTCTCCTCCATTGATCTGTGCTGATCAGCTCAGGATGAATTGACTGATCAATTATCTGCCCCTGCGACTCACAAACTGCTGCTGAGGAAAAACACTCATGGAGAGCCCCGCCTGCTCTGCGTTCACTGACATGCAGAAACCTCAGAATTTAGAGAGGGACACAGAAAGAAAACAAAACTAAATTTTGATCACAGTTCACAGGGTGATTGATATGATTGACAGCTGTGTTAGAGACTCCTTGCCTCTGATTGATTATTTTGTTGACTTGCCATAAAGCCATTCATGCACTAGAATGCAGAATAGGCAGAGGAGTATCACTTTTTCACAGATTATCTGTCTCATTTAGTACTGTGTGGATGAAGTGACATGAAGTTTCAGCCAATATGAAGTTTTTTTTTAAAATAAAAGTTCCAAACCACAGCTTTGAAGCTAAAACCAGCAATTAGTGTATATATATATATATATATATATATATATATATATATATATATATATATATATATATATATATATATATATATATATATATATATATATATATATATATCACTGAGTCCTTTGAATGGCACTGCCTACTATTAAATAAAGACATTTTCGAAAACTGCACAAACATGGTCACAATACCAACCTACACTTACTTTATCAGGCAGTCACACCACTGCATTAGCTCACTTGATAAAGTGGCTAAGTATGCAGTGACCCATTTTGCTACAAGAACACTAAGAAACATGTATGCCCCTGTGTATCATTCACTGTTGAAGCTTGATTCCACTGATAGCTGTTAAAGTAAATAACTGCATTATTTAAATAAGTCTGGAACGATTTTTTTTTGCCACAGTGTTCCTAATAAGTTAACACACTGATTTGCTCACATAACACTGAGAGGATAAATTCACAAGGAACAAGGAAATCTTTGAAAAAAATCTGAAGTTCATGCAGTACATCTACTTACAGACAGCCTCAAAACGTCTTTGTTAGCTTATTAAAGCTAACATAGCAGAATGGTAGAAAGGTTGACCACAGTTTTGGTTTGATTAACTGAACTACTCAGACTTTAAATCCCATATTCTCAGTGTGTCTGTGTCAGAGTGAGCGCTTGCCCCCTAATGCCATTTTAGAGCCTTAATATACTGTATTGTTGTGGAGCACACTAAATAATTTGTATTTAGAGATACTTGGACATACTAAAAAAATCCTGAAGTCCCCAATCCAAAAGACAGATAACCAAAAACACACTGAGAAAGACATGGGGACACACAGGGACTCTTTGTACCCACGTACCATGAAGGGACCTTCAGTGCTTGGAGCATAACTCAAAAACAAATGATCCGTTCAGAGAGAGATTCCAGACGGCGATAACATGAAGGGCATTTGCTGGACTAACTCTAAGGGCTCATTTGTGAGGCAAATTGTTTCCATTCAAGAAGTCTGAGAGACTCTGCATAGATTAGAGAACACCATGAGGACGACTGGCACAGCACTGCATGCTGTGTAACAGTAGCACTCCACCCCAAGAAGCAGAATGTTTTCTTTGTTTTTCTGCTCTGGTCAGGGCCTGTCTGGTCATCAGTTCAGCTATGCTGAATAGGATGAATTACAAATCCTAATTGGGGAGGAGGCTTTTCAGACAGGCCCTGCAGAAGAGATAAAGATCATATCATAAAGTATACGCAAAAGGTTTTTGGTTCAGTGAACATTGTGGTCCCAATAAAGTTCATGATAGACTGCTATAGCAACTATTTTTTTAAATTCAAAAAGGATCAGCACAAAATAGTGTCCATGGGCATAAGAGGAGGACTAACAATAATTGCTAAAGGAGTCTGAATACTGGAGAAGGCTGCTGAACTCAACAAATACTCCCCTCCCGTCAATGCTCTTTCAGAACCTCCTGTAGTATCTCTGATGTTTGATAAAGTTTCATTTCTATGGTGTAGCCTTAGGGAGGACGGGGAAGGAGAGCAGCCAACATAGTGTTATGTGGCTCGGTCCAGTCTACTTTGTTTGTTCCCCTTTATGGAATCAGGGCTGTGTATGAATACAAGGGGCCAGATGCATGAAATTCTGTATAGACTGATGACTAAAACTGTGTGTATGCACAATGACAGATATATGCATCAGCATTCTTTTTGTCAGATTTATAAAGCTGCATATATGCATGTACTGTTTTATAAATCTCAGCCTGCAAAAATAACACCATCAGTGAAATTGGCAAACAACTAAAACCAAGATGCCCATCTCCTTAAATTATATTAAATCTCCTCATAAACTCACCTGCAGCTATCTCACCTGTATGCCTAGTCTTAAGTCTGAGTGAGGAGCACACTTCCTATTCTTCATTTATAAATACCTGTTTGTGTGGGAAAAGGCATGTGCGTGGTTTTTGCATGCATGTATTGTTTATATATCCTAAATTTCTCCAGTGCATAGAACAGACAGTAAACAAACCATTAGGAGATATTTGCTGAGTTTGACAAAAAGGTTAGATCAGAATCACTGTCTCCACCTCTAACAGAGGGCTTAAAATGACACCTGCGGTAACTGGAGTTGACCTAATCCCGTTAGAAGGGAGTTCATTGCATGCAGGTAAACACATTCCACCATGGGAGGGGATGTCTTGGATAAGGTATGATCAGACCCTTTGCAGGCCACAAGGGCTGGATTTAACAATATGTTACGTGTGCAGTTTTTTCATCTGCTGCTTACTGTCATATTATAAGTAGTTTAATCACAAAACAATGTCAGTTTGACATGGCTTCTTTGTGTGTGGAAAACTTTTGCTTTTTGTTTGTGGAGAAGTTATGCAGCCAGAAAAATATGACCTGTTTGATAACCTGTACGATAACCTGTTTTGAAGCTGACTAAGATGCCTCATCCCGCAGACAGACCTGGTGGGCATGTTGAAGCAACGGTGAGGTGATGATTTTATAGAGGTGTTATAAGCAGCAGATGAGTGATGTCCTCTAATCCCCCTCCTCTGTTCAGTGAAGACATGCACCTTGTGTACATATACACATGGCTTATACACTATAGCCTCCTATAGACCTTTTTTTTTAACCTCAAAGCCATGCTTGGTTTTCTGTTAGTAGAAGCACTACTGTGTTCTGGCCTGATATACTGACTCTTTTTGTTTTGTGTGATGCATATTTGGATACATTCATTTAATGACACAGTTGTTGACATGTTGTTTGAAATATATCCAAAATGTCTTGTCTTGTTGCCCAATTTATGGTCATTTAGAAAATCAAAGTCAAACAAATAATGGTGCACAGGTAAAAAAAAAAGGTTTGTGTGGACAATTGCACTGTAAGACCACTGCTGCTAACAATGTACTTCACTGTCTTAGCATTTTTCCAATATCCCTACTGGGCCTCTCCAGTGTGGTGGAGCATCAGCTTAATTTAGAAAAGGCCTCACATTTGCTTGAGGACAAATGCTGTGTATTTCCTGCCTAGTACTGATGAAGTCTTATGAAGATCCCAGGAAATGGGCACTTCAACTTCTTCAAATGTTGCTTCCTAGAAAACAGTGTCTTCCCTATGGTGACCTATGTTTTGCTGCACTTGTGGTAACTGAAAAGTCCAACCAATACACAAAACTAATTAATTTCTATCAGTACTAAAAACCCATTACCTTTAGGCTTGAGTTCCAAGCTCTATAACTTAAAATGTACCATCCTAATTAAGTAGGTACTACCAAGTGAGTATTCACATTAATATATCTGTGCCAGATTTCAATAACTGAGAATGCAGCTGGGTGAAAGAGTTGAGTTAAGAAAGGAGGCGGAAGCGTTACAAATTCTTGTGCGAGCAGCTGCCTGGCTGTTTACACCAGATGTACATTTTTTCACGCCGGTCAACAAGGAATTCTGCTCCTCTGCTCTTCTCTATTAACACGTGAAGCTAATCTTTATCATAAGTACCTTCTCCCTCTCTGTCTACCTGCATGTGTGTGTGTTGCAACTAACAAATATTTGGTGGAAAAAGTATGTGATCACAAAATACACAATCACAAACTGGAGTGAAACTAGATTATTTCTCATATATATTTTGGATGGGCAGAATCTGTAATTCCATCGTGTGGGGTTAAAATCATGTGAGATGGGAGAGTCTATGAGCATGGGGTGTATATTTTGTCATTTATCATAATCAGATAATTTACAGTATATCATATATATCCTTTATATTATTTATAATAAAGTCTGTTGTTAAGCCACATTTAGTTGCACAGACGCCAAAACTATCACTGCAGATTGAAAGGTGACCACATCTTCTCTGAACAGCCCAGTTGGTTAATAAGGGTGTCTAAAGGAAGCTGGCAATGTTTTCCAGAGCTTCCTTGCATAATTAGGAGAATAGAGAGAAAGAAAAAGAGTATGAATGTTTCCCCCTTGCAGCTTTTTCAAAATTTACATTTTTTGTACGTTGGATGCTGGTACCAAATCCTAGTTATCAGTACCAATTAAAATGTGAATGATACCCAATCCTACTTCACACGTACAATTAATCACTCACTGATTTTTTCAACAGGAAATAAAACAAACTTTGAAGAAGTAAGAAATATAATTTCAGTGGACCTTTGAACTAATAAACTTCAAATTTTCAGCTTAAGTCAAGTGGATAAGTTTAAGACAGCGACAGTCATTTCATTTGGTAACTGTGTGTACTGTATGTGAAGTTATTTTCTGCCATAGCGTACATACATTGCCTTGACCCAGGAAATGTATACTTACAGCTTCAGTGTGGATGGGGTGCACAGCAAACAGCAATGCTGCCACCAAGCTGGAAGTTTTGTCCAGGAACAATCTGCACACTCGCAGGAAGAGCACACATACTACAGCATGTAAAACAACATTGAGCAGATGGTAGGAAGCTGCACTCAGCTCACTGAAGAGGTAGTTCAGTCGGAAAGTGAGTACAGTCAGGGGTCTGTAAGATTTATGGCTCCGCTCCTGTAATTGGACATACACAAGATAATATTAGATTTAAAACATTCAGAACATTTTAGAATAACAAACACACATTCACAAAACAGGTCTAGAGTGTTAAAACTACAGTTGACAAAATGAATTTAATTGACAAGGACAATGTTAACAAGTCGAAGTACAGCGCTTATATTTCTCAGGGTGATAATCGCAAATGGAATGAAAAAATTACGCCATGTTGGGAGTTGCTACCACAGAGTAGTACGCCCATGCAAATGACTCACACTTCACTCACTATATACAGTAAATGCTGTCAAATGGAGGTCTATGGCTGAGGCTTGAAAGACTTGACCAGAGTAAAAGAACATATTCACCAACCCTTAAACCAAATAATTGCTTGAGATAAGCCACCTCAACTTTTATCAATATGATATAAACTGAAAGTAAGCCCATACTGATAAACCACAGGTGTGTGTCATGGCCCATTACTTACCTCGGCCATGGGTGTTCCCCAGAAGTCATTGAGGAACAGATTGCGTAGAGGGGTAAGGGGCCGCAAGTCCTTGTTGTCAAGGATTGCTGAGACATCATCAAAAACAAAGCCACACGACAGACTGTTCCAGTAACATCCCACCACCAGTCCAGTCAAAAGTAAAATCTCCTTCCATGACACCACAGCCATGGCTGACCAAAGCCGTCATTGATCACTGTATAGGAAAACACAGAGGTGTAACATATATTAAAATTAGCATACACATGTGAGAACTATAAATCACTTGTATATTTGTTTCCTGATTTGACTATCATTTTAAAAGCAAGCATTTAATCATACCAACAATAAAGCTCTGAAAGGGATTTGATATGGCAGGTTTATGTAGCAACCTCACTCAATAATTGCGTTATAGTAAGTAACACAAGCATGGCTCACAGGTCTCTTTCTGATTTATGTTGCTGCCTGGTCACAATACTCACTCACCCTTATGGTGGCTTAAAATCTGTGGTGACAATAGTATCCCTCATCTGAGATAGGCCTTGTTCTTGTTTCGGATTCTGGAACATAACCGGGCACATAAACTGTCCTCCAAGTAAAACTACGGGTGGGGATATAGGCCCAAATGCTGAAAAGTCAAACAGTCGAGCTACCGGAACAGCTGTCTGCGACCGAGCAAAAGCAATTCAGGGTGGATCTTAACATAAAAAAACCTAAACAAAAACCCACCATTGCCAATATTATCATCTTTGAATGGCTGTAATGTCAGATAGTGGATACACGATTGAAACCATCATAAGAGTTGCTCTATCGCTGCGATATAAACGTAAAAAACCCCTTAATAATACGCTCTGATGATCAGCATAACTAGCTGGCGATAAAGCTAGCTAACGTTATGCAGCTAATGCTAACTAGAGTTATACCAGATTTTACGACGGAAACTGTGGACACAGACGTATTAAAAAGCCTCTATTGTAATTCCTACCTATCGTGTCTATAAAAGAGCAGACAGTGGCTGCAGAGTGGATATCAAAAGCCAGAAGTGGTCAAAGTTTGCACACTTACGGGGTAAACAATTCAGCCGACGGCATTCCAATTGTGAAAGCTAGCCTCCATACATCAGCACTATCACTTCCGGTTCAGAGGTGACCGCGCGAGTCAAACGTTAGCAACATCAGACAGACTGAAATGAATACGCCCGATACAAAAGTTGTTAAAATTACGACTTAAAAGCACCGACGTGTCTCCGCAGTTTGGTAAAGTTCCCTGCAATGGTCCACTCTTCGCTTCTCACTTAATGTATTTCCTGAGTGACGCAATTATTCTCTTGCGGACTCAATGTTAGCATAACAAGCTAACTAAGTTAGCGTTGTTGTTGTCAGTGGTAACCGAGCAGCTGAAGCACCACATCATAGAAACCCCAGGGTTAATTCAACGTACCGTTAACTTGATGTAACGTGACTAAAAAGTCATTATCAATTTCGTTAATGCTCTCATTTCATTTTAGCATTTCTGCGGAAAGTATGGCACATTTTGAGAAGCGTAACAAAGTTTATCCTTAGCTCCGTAACTCCAATGAGCTAGCTAACCAGCTAACACAAACATTGCGTAACGCTAGCTAGCCCATCACGTCGGTTTCTGTTTGATTCCTGTTGAAATATTTGTAACCACTCTACGGCCAAGATGCCTGCTGCTCTTGATTGGGAGAAAGTGGCCACAATCGACCCAGTGCGTCTCCCTGAATGTGAAACAGACCAAGTGGACGAGGTCTTCAGCATGTTCGTTTTGGTAATTGTAAACACTTCACACCAGTATTAATCACACCTCAAATTAGTGCTCTGTTGCCCAAACATAAAAAAATTCTCTTGTTTCAAGTTACAAGATGATCACAGTGATGATGTGTTGTTAATCCTTGACTACTTGCACAAACAAAGACTACCGTCCTGCTGATCCGAGATTATTGTTGAGGGTATTACAGCTCCGTAATCAATGGCTTTGTCAGCAAAATGTATGCATCGGATTGTTTTGCTTTGACTCCCCCTTTCCAGTGTAGTCACCCAGTACGTTTACATGCCCAGTTTAGGCCATTTAATTGGACTAATGACCTCAGTATACATGCACCAAAGGAGAATAGATTTGTTGATGGAAGTATGTGTTACTCCACCAATGAGATATACCCTCTTTCACCTAGTTGCAACAGTTAGACCTGCATTTTTATACAGTCTATGCAATTGACAGAATCACAATCATAACTGTTTATTTATAATAACTTCAGGGTAGAAAACTACAGAATCACGTACACATAATCAAATAGCACTGAGCAAACTCTGCATTCATCGAACAACAATTTTAGTTATAGTGTAGCCTGCGCTATATTTACAATATTGTCACTGCTTTACTTTGCTTTAAGACAGCCCTTACAGATGGGGATTTGAAGTCATTATATCAAAAACACCAGACTCCATTGAGAACATTTTATTTTACTCACAGAATGGCAGAATTGTCGATTTATTGCTGCCTTGATCAGCTATTGTGGAATGTAAAGAGGAGGAAATATTCAAATATAGTAATCACTTAAACTGACTTTTTTTTTAGTTGGCTAAAGTAGCTTATTTTGCTGGCGCCACATCCACAACAGTGCATTGCTTAGCATCTGTGCCAGTGTTGTGGGACTGTGCTTTATTTATCAGACGAGGGGGGTGGCTGCGGTGTGACTTTTTTTATGTAAAATATATATAAATGACTACGTTTTCAATTTGTATATCCCCCAACTAAGCCAAAATTAAAAACACAAGTCCCTCTTCAGTGCTTACATTTTTCAATGCCTTACCCTTTTTGTAGCACCCTTTCCCCCCCTCACAAGTAATGAGTAATCGCTATGGCTAACCACCAAGGGAGGCTGGCGTGGCGACAAGAAGCACGTACAGAACGCAGAGTCCACTTAAAATCTGATGTATTTACAGGACGGAATAGCTCAAATCACAATGTCTGTGTGTGTTAGTCCAATTTTGAGAAATTTGATAACAATAGAGAGAAAACAATAGTTTTGCTGGTGTTACTTTTCTAGCAACACGTCCTGGTGTGATCGACCCTTCAGTTAGCCTAACACAATAATTCGACTTCTTCTAACATCATGTAAGTGTACTGACTGCTGACTTGGATGTTTCCCATAGTAGCCCTACATCTGCATTAGATCATTGTTTAACTTAATGCAAATCTAAAGTGAGTGCTGTCATCTGAGCTTTGAACAGGAGAATTTGTTTGACATGCCTCCCCCTTTTTGCACAGCCTGCTACCCTCTTAAAAAATAACAAAAAATAACAAACAGTCCCTTAACTGTAACACACACAGATAAATCTGTGTGTATACACACACACACACACACACATACATATATATATGTACTAGACAATTGTTAAAATAAGTTAAAATGACTATGCATTTGACTGTTTTTCCACTTTGAACCATGCGCTCCATGCAGACGGAAGATTGGGACGTGAACGATAAAGCTCCGGAGGAAATTATTCAAGTCCTCAGAGTGTTTCAGTCCCTATTGAAGGTGATAATTATTTTATTTGTTGTATTGTAATCTCTCCCATGCACATCTACAACCCTATTAGCAGCATGTATAATCTATTTCATTAAGCAGGAATATTTTGCTCATATTTACTAACTGTAGTTTTTTTTCCACCCTGGTGCTATTTTATGGGCATATATGTTACAAAAAAAAATCTAGGTTTGACATTTTCGACATTATTGTCTTCTTTTCTCTGTTTTTTTAGATTAAGGATCGGGAGGTTTCTATTGCTTACAACTTTATTGAACAAATTGGTGTAAATAATGCTAAGAGTGGTAAGTGCATTGATGAAGTTTGGTAGTCAAAATACTTTTTGCTAAGAAAGACCATCATTTACATTAGTGCTTATGTCTTACAACTGTAGAAAAGGAACTCCGCGGCCAGTTGTTGAGGCTCGAACAAGAGCACCAGGTAATGCTTTTCAGGATCTGTCTGTGTATTTGTCTATACTCTGTAAGTCAACATGGTTTCTTACTGTATGTTTTTAATCACTGGGATGAATTTCAGTACAAATATAAATTTCTCAAGTTGGAAATTACGGCAACAGTACCAAATCAGCCAATCATAGAGAGTAACCCTGGCTACAAAGTGATTGGTTGTGGTGACTACTGAATGACATCCCCTAAGAAGATTACAGCTAATTCCTTGCATGCTCTTAGCCATTACCTCTTGTGTCAACGTCATTGTTATTTTCATTTTTTAAAGTTTCTATGTAATCAGAATTTCCATTCTCACAATTGTTATGCAAAGAGGAAGGTAATCCTTGTTTTAGGACTTAATGACTGTATGCATATTTTCATGTTTATGAACAGATGGAGGTGATGGGAGACTAAGAGGTTTCTTGGTGGGGGTTGTTTGGGTGTTTGTTTGTCTTGTTTCCGGTCCATACGATTCAGCTCTGCAACACAGTGGCAGGCACCCGCTTTCTGAGAGATGAGGCTCGGCAGCTCGAGACCCAGCTGGAGCAAAAGGACAGAGAGTTGACCCACTTAAAGAAAGAGATGGGCAAGGGAAAGAAAACCAACGAGGAGGTATGAACATGTTACCCATAATTTCCACGACTAGCATAGGACTATGGATTCAGTATTCTGTCCTTAGATGACCTACAGATATTAGCTCATAAGTACATGCTGGTGCAACTGAAGTGCTTGATATATTAGTAAGACATTGTACTGGTAAGTCCTTTGAAGTATATGTTAGTGGAGGTAATTATATTTGTCCCATAACATCACTCATGCAAAAAGATATTGTCAGTTGATGTGATTGGACTGCACATATTTATTTTTTTAATAAACTCAGGTAATAGATATTTACTCAAATACGAATTTTTCAAAACTAACATTTTATTTAATTTATGGTTCATAAAACAGTAATGTAAAGTAGAAGAAGAACTAAAATCCTATATAAATGGGTGTGTTCTGTAGCAATACATTTTGATATTAACTTTTAGTCACTGAGACAGATTACATAGATGTTATTGGATTAAAACTGCTATTATTTGCTATTAAAATAATTATGTAAAATAAACTACAAATTAATAATGATCATAAGTGTGCTACATTATACAATTTTTGTATAAATTTTCAATCATGATGGCCACAAATATTGACAAGTCAGCATGAAGGTATTGAAAAATACTTTCTTTGTTTTGTTATTTAAACAGTAATACATTATAGATAAATAAGTCAGCACCCAGCAGGTAAAAAGAAGGTTTGGAGATGAGCTCATTGTTCTCCTTTTGCCAACATCGAGTCAAACTGAGTAGGAAGACTGGAAGACTTCTCTGGGTCCACAGTAAATGTGTGTTGAATATCCAACTTCCAAACTTGCTACAGTGCTGCTGTTGTGCTGTGATGTTTTGTCTGTCTAGGTGCTTATGGTGCGCTTATGGTTGCGCTGCAACATTATCAGTTATAGATTTGTTTGCCACTTTAATGAATGTCTATAAAATGGAGGGGTGGTGTGAGAGCTTAAGAGTAGTGTCAGTTGTGTGAGGCAATGTGTGAAAGTTGCCAGCTATACCATATTACATGCACTGGTACATGTAGACCCGAGAATTACACTCACAACTCAAATTGTGCGTACACTACCATGTATATGCACAGGGTATTTTGACGCATGACAGTATTTATATGCATATAAATATTATGACTAATAATCTGCCATTGCACTAGTCTTTGTCATCATAGTTTGCCGTTTATTGGTACACAGGTTAATAGTCTGGAGCATCATTATTGCCATGTGCAAATGTAAAATATCTGTTGTGCATCTGATGTGGTTAAAACTGTTTTTTTGCATTTTGTACTCTATTTTGTTTTACTAGTTGGTTGTGCGAGCTGAGGAGGCTGAGGATGAGGTCAAGAAGCTGAAAAGAGAGGTATGTGGCCGCTAGCCCTACATGACACAGATTATAAATATTTTTTCATTCATTGCTTCTTCTTCTCTGTTCAACATATATTCTAACATAATTTAAAACTTGTGTAGTCTCATGTGCTCATCTAAATGCTTTCTCAAAATTCATCATCTCTCTGTATCACTTTCTGTTCCATTGGCAAAGGTAAAAAAGCTTAGGAAGAAGGTAAGAAATATAGGTAGTGAAGTAAAATTAGTTTTCAGTGATACAGTAGAAGTAAAAGTTTGGTAGTATTTGTAGCTATAAAATGATGCAAGTGTGTCAGTAAATTTAGAACACATTTAAAAAATCTCTCTGCAAACAGTTATTTACTGCACACGATACTGCTGCAGAATTATTTAATGTTATATTGACACAGCTTTTCATAGAACTCCATAAAAAGTCAGAAAGAAGAGAAATCTTAAGACCACATATATTGTATGTTTTCCCACACAGATGGGTGCCAACAATAATAATAATGAGAATAATAATAATAATTGGTGTGCGTCCAGGAATGTTGTCAGGGCCAGCGGACTTGTTCATATTCACTCTTAGCATCTTAGAGTTTTCTCACATCTGCTGTGGTCACTGAGAGTGCCTTAGTCCTCTGGAGGCGGCGTGGACTTAACAGCTGAGTAAAATTAGTTCAGCTCGTCCAGAAGTGTGGCCTCACATATGATGGGGGCACTCCAGCCTTTGTAGCCTGTAACATTTTGAATCCCCTGCCACATATCTTTAGTTCTGTTGCTGTTGAGGTCTCTCTCCAGTCGCTGCTGGTGTCTTCTCTTAGCCTCCTTGATGCCAGCTCTCAGTTGTGCTCTGATGTATGCCTAGTTTTCCCCTGACTGAAAGGCAGCTTTTTTGCTCTGAGAAGAGCCTTCACCTCCCCATTCATCCAGGCTTTCTGGTTGGGGAATGATCTCGCCATCTTTGTGATCACCATGTCATCAAACACATTTGCTGATATATGGTGTCACATAAAATGCATATTCTTCAAGATTGATCTTGTTATTTTCAGTGGCAGCATCTTTAAACATTTGCCAATCTGTGTGCTCAAAACAGTCCTGTAGGGCTGCTGTGGCTTCATCTGTCCATGCTTAAATGGTTTGTTTGACTCTTTTTATTAGCTGACAATATGTCTGCAGAAGGAGCAGAGAAATATGATCTGACAGGCCAAAGTGAGGGCGTGATAGGGCTTTGTAGCTGTCAGGAATATTTATATACACGTGGTCCAGGATGTTTCTTCCTCTTGTGGGGATCTGGACATGCTGGTGGAGTTTAGATAAGACAGATTTGTGGTCTGTTTGATTAACATCACCAGTTACTATGAAAATTCCATCCGATTGCTTGGTGATGTTGCTGCTGATGGCATCATACAATTCCTGCGGTGCATTGTTTTAATTTGCATTTGGGGAAATGTAAAAAGCAACATTTCAACATTTCAGATCCAAAAATAAGACAAATCCATTGTTTCTTATCACATGTAGTGCCTCTAGATAAGTGTATGACCACAGGTTCGGGTCCAGTTCTTTTTCTAAGTCTAATTTGGTCCTTCCTACACCAAAACAGAATGAGCAGCTCCAGCAGGATGTGGACTTCTACCGCGGAGAGCTGGACCAGAGAGAGCCAGTCCCATCCAGAGATGAGAATACTGAGATCCAGAAGAAGCTTAAGGAGAACAAGAGACTTGCTGATCAGTACTATGAAGAACTTAAGGTACTTTAGGGAATCTATTTGTCTACTATACCTTGTGGTGTATCAGGTAACAGTGCGAGGGTTAATAAAACTAGCTAGCATTAGTGAGCCGGGTTACTACTAGCCATGAGTTGTCGTGTAATGGTGTATACATTATATTTACATTTTTTTACATGACTAGCTGGTAAAACAAATTTCAACATGTCAAAAATTAAAGGGAAAATTATTTAAATTTGTTGGAAAGGTTGCAATCATGCTGCTCGCTCTCCTCTCATCCTTCGGATAGTATTATGCTATATATTAAATGTGAGCAGAGCATCACAACACAAACAGCCATAAACTGTTTTGTAACATATTTTATTTATTTGGGTAAAATATTCTCCATAAAATAGTATGGACTTCTGACTTATGGTCACGAATATGCATGTCGGTATTTGTTATGAATGGACCACCAGCCATTGTTGTCACTTTAAATGTCATTTATATTGTTTAGAAAGCGCAGCTGACGTGTATATTGCATATCATAGTTGAGGCTGATGCTGTTGTTACCAGTGTGAAAATAACACACTGGAGTGGTATCATGCTGCTGCTGTTTGGTTCTGTAAAAATATGGAAAGCTGGCATCAAGGCAAGACTTTGTAGCATGCCAATAGTGCGAATCTCTGTGTAAAAAAAGCTACTTACAATGGTTGAGAGAACTAAATGCTCAAAAGTCAAGTTACACCTCACTAGAGTCAATGCTGACAATGCTCATTAATAAAAGCGCTACAAGGCTTTTACAGGTAAGGGCAGAAGCATGGGTCACGGTTTAAAAGTAACCACAAGTCAGCTGTTTTTTTTTATCTATGAATATTGCCACATTCACAATTCATGTACAGTACATAATAGAAGAAAAGCAGTGTTAACTCGGTTATTAATTTGTTTCCTATTTTTTCTTATAAAAAAACAACAAAAAGAGTCAATAAATGTACCATTAAAGTACCGTATCAATAAGCAGTATCAAGGTCTTACTACTGTAGCTTGTGAAGCTATTTGTTTACAAATTAATTAATTGGTGTCCACTAGCAAGCAGAGGATGAAATTGAACACCTGAAGACACAGAATGAGCAGATGCAGAAAAGTCTGGAGGAGTCAGTGAGGGAGATGGAGAAGATGACAGATGAGTACAACAAGATGAAGATCATCGTACAGCAGACTGACTCCATTATGGACCAGCTCAGGAAAGAGAGAGATCATGCAAAGCTGCAAGTAAGGAACATCCTCAATTAAGGTCTTTATATATGTATATATATATATATATATATATATATATATATATATATATATATATATATATATATATATATATATGTATGTATGTATGTATGTATATATTCATTCTGTTCTCTCCCTTAATCTGTGAGTATGTTGTAAGATATATTTTCATGCTGAGATGAGTGATCTGACATGATTAATCATTTAACTGCTAGGAGCACTGGATTATTGAAAAAAAACACTGCAATGATGAAGCAATCAAAGGTCATGTGTGTGATTTGCAGGTCAGAGAGTTAACAGATAAGATTCATAGCATGACTGAAGAGGATGACCCAATTATGGCAGCAGTCAATTCCAAAGTGGAGGAGTGGAAGGTGAGTGTTAATCTGATGTCTACACCTCCCACATAGGCACCTCTTTTCTCTTTTTCTTTTTAAAGCATATGAAGTTAATTAAAATGCTTCTTTGCTTTAGTAACTTTTTATGAACTCAGCAACATTACCTAACTTTCAACTGCAGGAACGTAAGTCTGAATTTACATCCTGCTCCATATTAAGTCCCTTTTTGGCAGCAGAAATTTCTGGAGGCCAATATTTTCCACATAGCTAAGAATTTATTTATAGTGGCCCAGCACAGTGTCAACATTCACAGCCACACAATGATTGACTAGATTTTTTTTAACTATTTAAAATGCCCTGCTCTCTTGCCCTTCCCAGTGGACAAAAACCCACTAACACTCCCTAACTTCTGGATTTTGTTGTTAATTGGAAAGGTTACAATCTGCATTCATACCCAGGAAAAAAAGACTGCGGTAGTCATATTTATTTATTGGCTCTAGCTCCAATTGATTTACAATAATGAAAATATGATACACAGATGGACATGCTAATTTTTGTCCCTTTACCAATGTGATGCAATGATGCACCACCACAAAATACTGTTCGGCTTCGTCTGAGCAGCCCAGACCTCAACCATTGTTAAAATTATGTCGGCATTTGAAAGAGAGACTAAATGAGTAACTGATATAAAAAAAGTAACCACCATAAAATTGCCACCGGCCTTTTTGCTGCTTCCTACTGTTTACCAACCTTGTTTTCCAGCATGTTGGTGATACAGGGTGTGACACGTAAGTAAAAACAACAGAAAGGCATTGTTGTCTACTGGCAATGGGAACAGAGTCGATCATATATTTAAGTGGGTTTTGCTGTGTTAAAAATAACCTACATATACTGTAAGTGCTAACTTTCGTGGAAAAAGGGTATCTCTTTCTTTCTCTCTCTAAGAAAAAGACACATCTGTGACTTAAGATGAAACTAGCTGTGTTCCCATGGAAACCCACTCATGTGGATTCCATAAATAGCAATATTGGGTTATGAATTTGATGAATTTTATTATTTTTTCAGACCAAAGATGAGAAAAGATTGATCTAGTTAGCATAGCTTGCTGTCTCTCTGCCTCACTCTGCCACTAGGACCTTCCATGGTTGTAGTCACACAATTTCAGCAAATGCAAACCCCAGTGCTTTGGGTCACTGGTGCTAGATCCAAAAATGTGCAACAGCAGCAATAGAAACATTGGCAAATCACCACTAAAAGAATTTAATTCTGTGGGAAACACTGTGAAGGCCCAGGAACTGGAATCTGGATAGAATTTGAGGGACTGAGGGTCACTGATTTATGAAAGACCTCCCTCAAAGCTGACACCAGCTCTGTACAACCTTATTCATAATGTAAGCAAGTACTAGTTGTCACTAGTATAAAATAGAATTCTTATTTTATTTTAATGACATTAAAAAACCCAAACTATATAATCAATTTGCCAGATACACTAAAAAAGTCAAACAACAGAGAAAGAAGGGCAGTTATATCAAGTTACTTTGGAGACCAGCATTCTAGCATTTTCAGTTTACCTCTCCAACTCTGCATATCTCCTTCGACTTATTCATTCAGATATCACAGTCACACAGAAAACTAACTAATATGAGGACAGTGTCTCTGTTGTTGTATTAAACAAGTGACCTATTTTTATAATACACAACTAGACTACTTTGCTTAAACTTCACCGTTGTAAAAAAGTAATAGAGGCACAAATAGGAATGCGTAATACAAACTTACTCTCTTAATGTAGTTCCTGGTGTTTATTAGTTCCTGCGACCAAATTCATGTCCGTGTACACATGTACACATGCTTCTTTACCATCACCATTGAGTTTGGCTGTTTGTTGAATGGTTCTACAGGACCGCCATGAGTCTTCCATTGTGCTGACATGATCTTCTCCTCCCACACAGAGAGTGCTGTCTGGAAAGGACGATGAAATTTTGGTGTACCAGCAGATGATCCGAGATTTGAGGGAAAAGCTGCGTTCGGCCCAGTTGGACTTGGACAAAAGCAACATTATTGCCTTGCAGCAGGTCTGTCCCAAAGCAGGCGAGAAATGAATCCTCGCTGATTAAGTCAGATTTTAAAGCGCTTTAAATATCACTTGATATTTATCCCAGCCATGTTTTTTGAAAGAAATATTTGCACGTAAAAACATTATTTCACTTAGTTTACAACATCGTCACAGTAAGTGATTATATTTTAATATAGAACAAAATATACAACAGCTTATTATATTATATTATTATAATAATATAATTCTTTCAGACCCTGCATACTTAAATGATTAAAATCTAATTAAAGTTTGGAATGTAACTGCCTTTATTTGTGTTCTTTAGAGCAGGTGAATGCTGAAGTGGAATTTCCTTTTATGTTTTTCCATCTGGCTGTCATTTTTCCAACTTTCTGCTTTTTCTTATTGTCTTGACATGCTTTATCAACCTTTCCTCCCTTCTGTCTGTCAATTGCTGCTCTGGTCAAGGTCATATTTGAGCTTTGCAGTGTAAGTTTCATCTGTCCTGTGTCTGTCAACCTCAGCATTCCCTTTTTCACTTCATAAATCCCCTTAATAATGGTAGTGCCAATGATATAGTGAGGTGCAGCTGTGGTCAGTCTCACATTTAAAGCATCAGGATTTTAAAGTGTTGGTGAATGTCTTCAAGGCTGTCCAAGAGAGAGACAATCAAATCAAGATACTGAGTGAGCAGGTGGAGCAGTATACAGGCGAAATGGAGAAGCACACCCAGCTCATTGAGGAGCTAAAAATGTCCACAAAGAAAGACAGAGGTGGGTTGATCACTGCTCAAGATTCCTCACTTGATATAATGTTTTTAACACTCATTATTGGATTGCTGCAACACTTTTATCAGCCTTTATTCTGTCACACGTGGCCTACAAGTGTGTGTAGTAAAATAGAAAGTAGTCATTTAAGTAATTTACAAATTTGAGTTCTTGTATTAAATTCTTATTGAGTACTGCATATGTTCTCTTTTACAAAGCAAAAAACAGAAAAATGCTATGACTCTATATTTTGAACGATTACCAAACGTCCAAATCAAGTACTTGAGTAGTCATGCCCATCCCTGATGGAGAGGTAGAGATATTAGCCCTGGTCAACAACTAAATGTTGTTAAGATACAAGTTTATTTGGTCTCACTGCTGATAAAAAGCAAAACAGAAATCATGTAAAATAAACAACTATGAGCACAACTCCATTGCGTTATAAGTGCCTTTAAAATGTCCAACTATTAAAAGAGAAAAACAATTGAAGTAGCATCGGAAAGCAAATGCCAAACATTCTGCTGTTTCTTGCTGTATTTTTTAACAAATTCTCTGGCTGAACTTTGGTGAAGTTCGTAATTCTGTAACGTTACGCGTGCTTGTCATGAGGTGACCTAGAAAAACTGTAGTAAAGTAAATTCTGATGTCTTGCAATCACCACCTAGTCACTTGTCTGCAGTTAAAGAAAGATTTCCTTATCTTGTCCTAGGCTTACCATCTTCCATACAGCAGAGAAAGATGGAAGAGCTGAAGTGCAAGTTGGAAGCTGCAGAGACACAAGCAGTGGAAGCAGTGCAGGCGGTAAAGCTTGCAGAAGCACATGCTGAAGAAAAGGACAAAGCACTCATTGAGGCTTCAAACCGTTTGAGCCAATATGAGTCTGTAAGTCTACAAACACCCTCTTTCCCCTCTTTGTTTTTGTTATTCTGCTAATTTCAAAGAATTTTTTAATCTTTATCAAATTAATTGAGACACTAATTCTCAGAAGAATATTTTTTCTCCTTGTCCATCATGACTTTTAATAGAAATCAAACTACAGTGTGTGACTATGTGACTGTGGTGTGATTAGCTTGCCTTTTGGGTCTACAAGCTAAGTGTTTGTCTTCCACCGTGTCTAATTTCATCCTGATTTCTCTAAAAAGTGTTAGCGTCGGAAAAGGAGACTAGAATAAAACATGCTTTCTGATAGAAGAGTAATGACAGCTGTGTTTCTGTATTACAGGGCTGTTATGGCCTTGAAGCAGCCATTGCTGAGATCAAAGAGTGTAAAAATCAAATTAGAATTAGAGACCTTGAGGCAGAGGCTATGACCAAAGACATCAACCAGCTTGAGATGAGAATCAACGACCTTATGGATGAAAATGAAGATTTCCGTGAAAGACTGGGTCAGTTCTTTTAGAAACATTTTACTTCCATCTCTCCGTCTATTTAGATAGTGATCTGACCTGATCTGACCTTGAGCACTGAATTTAATTTTGTTCTTTTTCATCCTAAGGTCTGGAACCAAAGCAGGAAGTGGATTTGACAGAGTTCAGGCGAGCCAGAGAGCTCAGACAGCGCCAGTACAAAGCAGAAAACCAAGTCCTCACCAAAGAGGTAAAGTTCAAAGGTTATAACAACTGCGTTTATAACCAGAATCTATGTACCCTAAACCACCCTCATGTTATTGCTTTCCTCCTTAGATTGAACGTCTTGAAGAAGAGAGACTGGAGCTGAAGAAACAAATCAGAAGGATGGTGAAAGAAAGAGGTGATGGAAAATACAAGGAATTAAATAACCCCTATTATTGGATTTACAATCTTTAGTCATGTTTTTCCCCTAAGGGATAAAAGGTAACTTGAGGATTTTGTTTTTCCGTCTGTTTGATTCAGTGATATTATAGACAAGACCTGTTTGTCTTTGGCAAAACTTGGCAAATTTATGTGTTTTCATGTTGTTTCTAAAAATGTATTGGCCTTATGAGAGCAAAAAGCTATTTCTAAGTTTCTCAGAACCTCAAGGTATAATTCCTATAACTGACTTATTAAAAAGAGTCTCTTTGAAAGAGGTTCTTTGGATTTTTGAAGTGGGTTTGTTAAAGGTTCTTAATTGCATGGGAGAAAAACTAATGCACTGCTGTGGTTTGGGGCATCTGCATTTTAGCCACCTACAAAAGTGAAATACTGTCTCCACAGTGAAGAGTGTTTTGTTGTTCTAAATTTTATTTTCTTGTATTTGTTATCTCTTTGATAAACAGCTGAAAATCTGGTCCAAAGAGCTGACCAATAGTGTTACACAGAGCACAGCATAATAGGTTCATGCTGAGGAATAAGGAAGTTCTACAGTTCAGATAGTGTAGTCCCAAAGGAAAGGGCTGTCTGACAGCAAGGCAAAGTGGTCAAAATATTCTCTTTGCAGCGTGCCATTGAACTCACGTTTTATTTAGGTTGGCCTTTTTTTAGGTGACTAAAATATGTTTTGTTGCCGCCCACCTAAATGGCAGCACATTGCTTAGCTTACAGTTAACTTGTATTCATCTGCACTGTTGTTTACCAACCTTGTAATGCAATGCAGTGCATCGGTCCACTCAGATTACACAAAAGCATTTTTTGTACAGTTCCCTTATTTGTGACTTTCTTTGCACATGTTTTGAAATATCACCCTCTGAAACTTCTGCTTCCAGCTCAATAAAATGGAATACGGGGGATTTTATTAGGGGGCTAAAATTTAATTTATCATTTTTTTAATACTACATTGCAAAGATGATTGATTTAAAACATTAAACAGCAATGCATCTTTCCAGAAAACCTGTTGAAGATGTTGAAAATGGGTGAGGTTATTGTCACTAACAAAGACAATCATTGACTTCCATGTTATTGGAAAGGAGGCAGAACTTTAATCCAAGAAATTCTAGAGGCAGATATCTCAAAACCTGAGCAAATAAGTTCAAAACGAACAAACCACTAAAACTGTCTCCTGTTGATGGAGAGTTGAACTTGAGAAATTTGTGTAAATCCTCTCCAATCCAATCCATTTGTGTAAATTTTTCTTATTCGCCTTTTTTATTGCTGAATTATAGTCTTTTGGGGATTTTGTCTTTTCAAAGTGTTATAAGTACAGAAAAATGTCAGATATTCACATTTTGCTGTCTCTTAAGTGTTTGTAACGATCAGCTTTGTCTGCAGGTATGCCACATTCAAGCTTGCTGCTGGAGGAGGACGTTAAGTCCAGCAGGACTGTACAGCTGCCACATACACAAAGCAGCACTTACACAGATGAAGAGATCCGACGCAAAGTAAGCTCATGGGCAATGATGTAATTTCTTCCATGTTGGCTTCATTTAAGGCCCAGTGTTTCAAAGAATCGCGATTTCCCAGTTAAGCCACAGGCTTAAACAGTTGTTGGAGGTGATTGCTATCCGAGCACAATGGTTTGTGGTTTCAATAAGCAACAATTTGTTTTGTGTAATTTGTTTTATTCATTTCTGATCATTATCTAATCGGGCTAGTCTGGTTAAGAAGAATTTCCTCTATCAAGACAGACTTGGTTACAAGATTTATGCACCAAACAAAAGAATGCAAATGTCATCAATATGCATAAAAATTTAAGACATGAGAAAAAAATGAAGATAGAATGGGGAGAAGAAGGGGATGTGTAGATGGATATTTCATGAATTCGTCATCTTTTCATTCAACAGCATTCAACAGCATACTTTTAGCATTCATTCATGCTAAAAGTACAGGTTTATGATATATGTATTTGGAGTGATTCAGATGATGTCATGTTCAGAGTCTGCATTCACATATAAATATCTGTCTAAATAGATGAATGAAATGAAATGGTTACATAGATATCCATTGTAAAGAAAGCAACAGAGTATCCTGTGTTGAATCCTATCAGGAGTTCGATAGAAATACACAAGTGAATCTAGTAGAACTTAAGATGTTTGTCAAGCAAAACTGTTTCAATTAATGATTCGTGATTAGCATTTAAACCATACATCAGACTTTTTTTTATACCATGAAATATGTAAGTATCAGTCCAAATTCAGTCCAATATCAGTACTTCATTGCTGTGTCTTTTTTAATGCCAGTACAGTTGACAAAATACATGTTGCACCTGAAGCTGAACGGTTTTAAGGGATTTACTGTTACATTTTACATGATATAAATTTCTCTTTGCAGAATGAGTACCTTGAAAAACAACTGAGCAATAAGGAGAGAGAGTTGGAACTTCACAAAACTCAGTTTCAAATCAAATGTGAGTATAGCCCTGCTGTCATTCTGATTTGCATTTAAAGTTTACATGGACAGATTTTGTTTGTCTGAACACTTAAAAGTAAGAGAATATGTACTGGAAGGATTATTATTGTAGTTTTTCCACAACATGAGAGATTTTAAGAGAATGAAATGCATCAGAGTTCGAATTTTCACCGATGTTGTTCCTCCCTGTGTTTTACCTCTCAGTGGATGAACTGTTAAAAGTGAGAAGAGACCTTGAGGATGCACTAAAAGATGTCCTCCAAGCCATGAGGATTAATCAGGAGACCACTCCATCTGACACTGCCATCGATATTTCCCGACTGGAAAGGCTGACTAATGTAAGTGACTGCCATGTACAAAATTATGATCAGCACAAGGGTAAATTCCAGTATTTTTCAACTCGGACCCTATTATCCAATGTTTTTATGATTAAATTACTCTTGGAAACAACAATTTTTGGAATCAGTGGAGTATTTAGTATTTGTTTTTCTCCCGACAGGCTCAGATTGTTATTATGAGTGCCTGGTAACATTATCAAAAGTAACCTACAGAGAAATTAAAGGTTTGTCCATACCTTTAGCTTGTTAAGATAAGATAATCCTTTATTAGTCCCACAGTGGGGAAATTTACAGTTACAGCAGCTATGAGATACAGGATTAAAAAGAACAATATAATAGTAAAAAAAAATTTGAAAAAATTAAAATTACAAATATGAAAAAAAAATTGAATAATAAAAAAACAAGATGCCAAGTAAATAAGAAAACAAGGTACAAAATAGTAACATAGAGTTACAAGGTGCAAACAAAAGCTCAATAGTCTAAAATGTATATATGTATATATAAAATATGTGCAAACCAGTCTATGTGAGAGTTAGAGGGAGGAGTGATGGTAAAGGCTTAGACGTACTTTCCACAACTGAATTTCCTGGACAGCTGCAGTTATACGCACACGCAGTTCTATCTACAGTACAACTGTCAATGTTAGCCATTGGCTGTAAGCAGGAGGACAGTAAGTTCATCTCACAGCACTCCTGTCTCACTTAAAACAGTCCATACCGTGGTGAGTTGACTGGCTTGACAGCAGTGTTATGGACAGGACTGAAGTTTGGAACAAGAGATTTAATGTGGACAGTTTGCACCAGTCCATATAGGGTCCAAGTGGACCTTCGCAGACATTGGTAGATTACAACACTTACATGGCACATATCAAAGCAGATCCACATGCACATATGGACGTGAATACTATGAATTGGTCTTAAAACTTTGTTGTTTATGACTCCAGAAAGTGTGTCTTATTCTTATCTAAAGGTGTTCAATGGAAAAGAGAAGTCTCTTTATGAAATCTCAGACTTTTACACATTCTCGGAATTTGCCAAATATCCAGCCGTGGCTGAAATTAAACCCAGTACGCGATAAAGACTGAACCTCTGGGAACCCAATTTACCAAAGATTTTGGACACAAAATGCAGTGGAACAAGTGGAACTTGGTACAGAAAAATGTTTAGTTTCTCTCAAGGGTCCTCTTCCTTCAGCCAGGTTCCTTAGGGTATTTACATGAAGTTACATAGTTTATATTTACATCTTGTAAAGACACATTTTGCCTCACAGAAGTCATTTTTATATAAAAGTTCACATAAGACGCTCAGATCCAAACTTAGCCCACTACAGCCAATATCACCTCAAACATATCCTTTCAGACACAACCGTGAATGATGAGCTTTCTTCCTTAATATATTCAGCTAAATATATGATACTCCTGCAATCTGTGATCACATGAGTAACACCATATTTTCCACAGTTTCAATGTACACTGTGTAAAATGCTTTTATAATTAGACTTCCCCTCCCATGAATTTCAATGCTTTTTGTCTGTTGAAGAAGCAGATGGCTTGTCTCATAGCAACCAAATAAAAAACAAATACATTGAAAGACAAGCAAGTTAAGAGGAGTCAAACTTTTGGTGGATTATGCTGTGCTGTTGTCCGTCATAAAAAATCTAATAAGTCAAATTTAAGACAGCTTAGAAGGACGTTTGTTTGGCTTTGACATCACACTGCTGGGCTCAACATCAGATATGTCCAAAACAAGTGGAAGTAACAGGAAGTATCGCGCAGGTGCAAACCACATGCAATCTGACAAACACCAAAATAAGTTAGTAAGTAGTAAGTAAGTAATTAAGTAGTGTGTTCAGCAGTTTGATTTTGGACAACAAAAAGTACGTGCACATTTTTGTACAACAAGTGTTAGAAAATGTTAAACGAATATGGTTTTAAGGCGGTTACACTGACTGTAAGGCAAAACCTCAAATGATCTATTCTATTCCACAGATTGGGTCTATTATTTATCATTCAATGTTTTGGGCATTTATTTTGATGGCATTTAAATTGTTCTCCAAAATTATTTTGGCTGACTGAAACTACATGGAAAAAACAGAACAATTTGTGTAATAATGTTTTAGTTGACTGAATTGACAATAAAAACTAGATTAGAAAAAATGAAAACTATCTGAAACAATAATGTGTTCTTACAAAACGAGCTAAAATATAATAAAAATATACAGGAAGTGTCTATAGTTTTAGTCTGTTAATTTGAAGCAACAATAACAACCCATTTTTGATTAATAAAAACTAGCATAAACTAGCCTAATAAAAGCTGAACGTAAGTTCATAAAAAGCAAATTAAAACCTAAACTAAAAAAAACTAATAAAAACCCAATCTAATAAAAACTAAACTTAAACTAATAAAAACTAAACAATGAAACATCAACTGTAACGAGCAAAAACACTTTGTAAAATAACTGAAACTAAACTGAACTGAAAACACACATCTAAAACTAAAATCAAAAAGCAATGAAAAATAAAAAAATATATAAAATATATTTGCTTTGCTCATCCCCCAAACCACAGGTAATAGATGTCAGCAATATGAGCGGACAGTCTGAGTCTGCCGTGTACCTCAAGTCCCAAATCCATCAGCTGGTTGGGAGAAATGAAGAACTGAGGCAGGAGCTGAAATCAGCCCGGGAGGAAGCAGCCAGCACTTTGAGTCAGCTTGCCAGAGCCAAAGAAAAGGTACATCTGTATTGTGTTGTGTTAAGATAAATAGATAGTGGTGTTGACTGATGTATTTTTTTAAATCACGACTGATATGATCACATGGACTTTTCTTTCTCACCCTTAAAAAAAAAAAAAAAATCCGTATTGTCCATCTTTTCTGGCTCCACATTCATATATGATTTGACAAGTCGTTCAAGTTCAAGCTGCTCATAAACTCTGGTTATTGAAGGCCAGCTCCAAACCAGAGAAGTGTATGTAATTAAGATTCATAGAGACAGTGACAATGTCTGCGTGCTCTGAGTCCCTGAGAGTAATAAGCAGCAGTGAAACATTTCTTCATGTGATGCCTTTGTTTCATGTAACAAGAAAAAGTAGGGAAAAAACTTGTCTCCACTTTTCATCTTGCATTCATTTTCAGTATTTACGCTGATGCAACACCTCTGATATATATGTTTAACAGAAACAGTTTTTCAAAGAGAAAAGCTGGCAAAATGTTTGTGGGATCCTTGTTCTAAAAATGAGAAAGCATTTTGTTTATACCACCAGGCATTTATCAAAACTCATCTTTAAGTCCTCCACTTTGTTCTTTTATCCCATCCAGTTTCTTTTATGTTTTTATTTTATTGTCTGGTGGTCGTTTTATTAGTTTGTCTTTGGTGGAGTATGTTTCACATTATTTTTATTTAAATTGCACTGGTATTTGAGTTAATCCCCTGATCATAATCTCTGTAAAAAGCCTTTTTTCTTGTGTGACTCATGCTTAGCAGTTTGAATTGATTCTCCAATTGCTAAACTATTGTTCTGAGTCAGCTTCTGAAGTTATCTAGAGGTAAACTTGGGAACTATTGTGATAGACAAATAACATTTTTAGTGATACTGAAGTTGGTATCATAAAAACAAGGGTTGACTGCTTTTGATTTGCCTGTCAGGTGAGCCACCTGGAAGGTGAATTGGAGCTGTTGAGGAGGTCGGGCAGCAGTGGAGTTGTTCTCCGTGCTCTGGCGTTTCCTGAGGGCCAGGGGCCCAGCAGCACAGAGGTCATCAGTTCGTTGAATGAGTACACTGTTCGACTTCTTCAGGTCAGTGTCTCTGTCTTCTTAAAGGAATAGTTTGGATCTTTAGAAGGTTGGTTATATGGGGTATTTATTAATAGTCAGTATATTTCCTACAGTGGATGTCAGTCGGCATGCCCCCAGTTTGGAGAAGCAGACAAGAGTTCTGACACAGAATGTAAGCAATGCACTGCCATGGACATGGGCAGCAGCAAAACACATTTTAGCCTCCTAAAAATCTCCCACCTAAGTGTACGCTATAATAAGAATATTTTAACCGGACAGAGATTTACAAGTTGTTAACTGCTTCAGTTCCCCATCTGTTATCTCATCAAAGCCACCAGAAACATTAGACAAAAGAAGTAATTTTAGCTCACTTTTTAGCAAATAGGTTTTGTTGCTGCCCCCGCCCACAGCAGTACGCCATTTTGCGTCACTGGCAGGACTGCCTGCTTCTCCACAGTAACATAAAACAAAAGATATACTCATCTACTGCAGGATCCTGTGCACTTAGAAAGTAGATTAAAAAAGGATGGAACAGGGGTTTGTAATACTCTGCCTATAGATCAGGACCTCATAAAACCTCTCTTCAAAAGACCTAAACTGTCCCTGAAAGACCTGGATTGAAAATCTGCAAATCAGCAGTATGTCTCAACTGTAAACATGCATTATACTTGAATTTATTAGGAGCTCAAAAACCAGGAGGAAAAAAGCAAGAAACTCACAGGAACTCTGGAGGAATATAAGGAGAAGTTTTCTGTTATTAGTCACCAACAGGGACTCCTCTATAAAGAATACCTAAGGTTTGTTGAAAAAAAGTTTCTTTTGAGTTGTAGCTGGTTTGTAACCCTAAGAACAGCATTTGAAAAACATTTTACTGTGTTTGTCTCAGTGAGAAGGCGGAGTGGCAAAAGGAGAAAGACACATTTACAGAGATGAAGAACAAGCTGGAGGAGCAAAAGCAGGTGGACGCAGTTAAAATCCAAGAGTTCACCGTAAGTCAGACAAATAAATGCTTATAGGGTTAATGGTACTTAAGTACTGCAATATGGACTGCTTTTTTGTACTTCCTTTATTTGAAGCGCTTTATTCAAGGTGTCAGTGTTTTTGTAATAGAAAAATGGATGCAGAAAATGTAGATGTAGAGTCAATGAATATGAGGAAAAAGTACCTAAGTAATTCATCATTCTTTCTTTCACCAATCAGGAGCTGCTGGACAACCTTCAGAAGGACCCAGAGGAGATCAGGAGACAGTTGAGCGAAGCGTTGCGCAAGTTGACTCTTTTGAAGGTTAATGAGAAGAAACTGACGCGACGCTACAGCACCCTGCTGGAGCAAGAGCAGCATCTCCGCAAGGAGAACAGCAAGCTGAGAGACGACAGCAGCCACATGCAGGCCTCTGTCGCCCAGAGGATAGGCTACCTGCAGAGATACAAGGTAGACAAAGAAAATGTTACACCGGTAGACCTAATTCTGTTTTCCAGAGTAGAAAAATAAAAGGTTCAGCCTGATCTACTAATAGTTCATGTATGACATGAAAGTCAATCCTGCTTTTGATAGACAGTTTAAGTCTGAGGACACCAGATAGCTCACTATCAGCTAGGGGTTTTCGAGTTTTACAACTATCTGGATTAAAAAGTGACATAAGGTAGGCCAGAGGTAGAAAATATGTACCATTGTTGGAACAAGAAGCAACAGCTCATAGAAACAAGCACAAGATTACATAAAAAAGTCAATTTAAACTTGTTATATTTTCATTTAACAAAGTACGAAAGACTGCTGTTGTATAGATATTTTGGTATTTTTCAAATTGGGTCTAAGAGCCAATCTACAGCATTTTTGGAAGACCTTTTTGACGTCTGTCATTCGTGCGTCTCATGGAAAAGATACTTTTCCATTTAATTAAACATGTCAAACGAATCCACACTGACTCTGTAAGACATGCATCTCATGAGATTCCCTGTGTCTATTTTGTTGTGTTTCGTAAAGCTAATCTGCATAGACAGCTGTTAAATATCCTGCTGCACACGTGTCTTTAACTTATTAACCACATCTTCATCGACTGATTAGTTCTGCTAGTCAGTTAGTGAGGTTGCCTGTTATACTTAGGGCAGATTTCCTTCACTCACAACTGTGGGCGGGAAATAAAGTCAGTGAAGTCAGTGAAGTCAGTCAATACTTGAAAAACACTGTTGATTTTTTCACATGAAACAACATGAAAAACTGTTCCAGTTTGGTAAATTTCTGCTGTCAGACAGCTTGTTGATGGCAGGTTAGCCCTGTCCACTCAGCTCTCCAGGAGCTACAGCTGACAGACAGCTAAGATGTTTACAGAGGACAGGGTTAGTTTGGATTGGAAACGGGACAGTCATGCTCCACTCACACCCCGTTTACGTCTCGCCTCCAATGGGGATTTACAAAAAATCATGGACAGAAATGTGGTAATAATACCCAGATTTCCAAATACTCTGATTTTGTTTTCAAAATCACAAGTAAAAGTTGCTTTTGGGTTTAGCCATCATTACCACCATAAAACTGCCTTTTACTGACACTGTCTTTTGTTTTGTCATCAGGAAATGGCTGCATATAAGATAGCAGCACTGCAGAAGGCCTTGGATGATAGTGTGCCCACATCAGACCTGGAGAGGGCTAACAAACAGTTCACAGAGCTAACAGTGAAATACAGAGACATGCTGCAGAGGGACAGCCGCCTGATACAGAGAACCACCAACCTCGAACATATGGAGGTAGAACAATTTAATTGCCCTAATATTTTATTTAAACCTCCAATACACACACCATTATTAATTTTACCTCTTAACTGTTGAATGACCATACCCTGTATTTGTCCTTTTTTTCCCGTCTCTTAGAGTGAGAATGAGTCTTTACGGGAGCAAATCTCAGCCATGAATGAAGAAATGAAGATCACTAAGGAGAAACTGAATACTTTAGAACAAGCATGGGACAACGTCAATGCAACTGGTAAACTATATATGGCTGATTTTATTTAGCTCAGTTCTTTCTAAAACCTATAAACTGACAACCAGAACAGTCTGTTATATTTTTTATGTGTTCTAATGCCAAACACTGCAGGCTGCAAAGAAACTAAGACTTTCTGTGACTCACAGAAAGAAGGAATCTGTTGATGATCAAATAGTATGTCAACACAGACTGACTGGACCATAAAAGGAAATGTTCAGTCTTTTACTCGACTGAAGTTCTTGCCATTATTTTTTATCAACAAAACATTTCCTTGGTTATTGCGACGCCACTTTTCACAGCTGAGGGCACAGGCTCCCCACAAGGCCAAAAGTTTTAGTTGTTTATGTCTATTGTATCGCTTTATTTGATGTGAGCTGTGGCTTGTGGTATCATCACATGCCTATGACAATGTGCTTAAGCTGTTCACCTCCTTAACATTACAAACATAGCATGCAGGCCCCTCAACAAGCTAAAGGTTACCTTTGGTGATTTTCAATTTGGACAGTTTTGCGTCATAGTGATAAAATTTTAAAAATAATCTAGTGTTCAGTGAGACTGCTGCAGCAAGCTGCAGCAAATCAGACTGCAAAGTAACCACTTCGGGCATTTATGCCCCATCAATTAACATCCACTACATTTGCTTGTTTTTGCCTCTGACAGACTCAGATTATTGAAGTGTCTGATAACATTATGGTAAGGATTCCTTTAGAGACAGACCTTTGTTAAAGGGCATACTCTTTAACAAACGGAATCCTCACACCCACCAGACTCCATATATAAAGGGTTTGTTTTACCAAGCCAGAGTTGGTGATTGTTAGAACAGTGGAAAGAACAACCAAGACAGTTTATGTGAGTTTTATTTTGTTTCTGTCAACTTTCAACGAAGTGTGTTTTAAAATTATAAAATGAGTTTGTTTAAATCAGTCTGGTGGGTTTGGTGATTGAGAAGCTGTTTTTGGTTAAACAAAAATGAACTCACAAAAGAGCACCTGTAGAGATATTTTCCATAATGTGGTCAGGCACTGAGAATCACAGCCTGAGCCTGTCAGTGGCAAAATCAAGCACTGTTAGTGGACAAGTGGTTACTTTTTATGGCTGTTTTGACACAGTTTTGCCGCTGTTGGCTACAGCACCAAAATTGTTGTTCCCATTAGTCACTGATACACAAAAACATGGGAAAATAGGGTTAAAAAATAAAAAAGTTATCCTTTAAAAAAAATAATGCAAAACATTTATAATGCACTTGAAGCCTTTTATCTAGTGGGCCATTTGTAATTTCTTCTTTGTTGAACTTTTTTTTTTATCCATTTTTTTGTTTGACACTTTTATGATTCTTTTATGAGCATGGTTATTATCTATCTGTTTATTTACTTTATTAAGTGTACTTTACATGTAAATGCCATTACTGTCTTTTTTTCCCCGTTTTTTCAAATGAGCTTACCAAAACAGTTTCCAATGAGTCATGTTGACATGGCAGTGAAGTACTGAATCTTAATCGAAAGACTCAGATTGCAAAAAGAATAGGTCAGGTTTTAATTAACTTGTGCTTAACCTTGTCCAAACCAGGACTGCTGGCAAAAATCGTAAGAGGAACAATCACTGCTGTGTACTAAAACAGTTATATTATTAAAGTAGCAAATTAGTATGTACCGTTTTAGTTTGATTCCAGTGTTATAGCATTCATGCAATGCAGTGAATCCTGATTAATTAATCTGAGAGTTATCCTAGTTTGTGGATTCCACCCTTAATGTCAAACTCTCGTCCCAAATAATGTTTTTGTCTTTTATATCAGGGGGCGAAAATAGCATGGATAAGGCCGACAAGGCAATGGCCAACAAAGAGATGGTGTCTGCAGCGAGGCGCATCACTACTCTGGAGATGAAGGAGCTGAACGAGAGGCAGAGAGCCGAGCACGCCCACAAGATGTATGAACACATGAGGAACTCCCTGAGGCAGGTGGAGGAACGTAACTCAGAGCTGGAGTCCAAGTTTGCAGAGGTATGAGGCTGAGGGAAATGACAGATGAGTTGTTTCTTGTCATGCTCCTGAGACTTGCTGTTGCATAGGATGTCTTTGTGACCAATTTTATTTTATTTTTTTAATAAATTGTGCTATTTGTAAAATGCCATACAGTTCACGTTTTCAAGCAACGGTCCCTCTGCTTATCTGCAGTTGAGCAAGTTGAATGTAGAAGCCCAGAGGGTGGAGCGGGAGCTGAGAGATGAGCTGACGGACAGTGTCAGCAGAGCTGTGAGCGACGCTGACAGAGCCAGGGTTGCAGAGTTGGAGAAGGCTGAGGCTGAGCTTCGCATTGAAGTTTCTAGGTAGGTTTGGCAATGTGCAGGTCTGAGATTCATTATTTATGCTCTTATCATGTGATGTATGTCTGATTAAAATTTTCATTCACAATATTGAAATGACTTCTGAAATAATTGATATCAACATAAAGGTTTTTGAGGTCACGGTGTCGAGTGTCGTGAATTAATATGTTCAATGGTTGTGTCATTCCTTGAAAATGCTTCTCTGTTATGATTTCCTCAGCTTTTATTTAATATTTTATTATATTTTGCTTATTTTTTTTGTACTGTTGATTATAATGTTGGTAATAAAGGCATTAAGGCTCATTCTACTATTGAAGGCAAAGAGTGTAATATGTGTTATTTTTTGTTATTTTTTTACAGGCTTCAAGAGGTGTCTGATGTGGCCATGATGCAGGCATCTGCTCTCCAGGCCAGACAGCAGTCCAAAGAGAAGGAAGTAGAAGCTTTGAGAAGACAAATATTTGACTATCAGGTAATTAGGGCCTGAGCAGCAAAAGCGGTTTCAGTAAGGACCTTTTTGAAATGCTTGCTTTTGTTATTATTTCACGGAAAGACTTGCCTTTTTGAGGGCCCAAACATGCTCATGATCTTTACAGACTAATCTTAACTGGTGAAAAATTTGATATTTTATAGATGTCAAGTTTAGGTGACAAAAGCCCATATACAGTACGTAAGGCTTCTGCAGCGACCTGGTTTCGAGTCCGACCCGTGGCCATTTGCTGCGTGTCATTCCCCCTTCTCTCTCCTACCTTTCCTGTCTCTTTCAAACTGTCCTATAAATAAAGAGAAATGCCCCTAAAAAATTATCTTCACAAAAAATTAAAACAAAGTTTTCGGCACAAATTCAAGGTAACACATGGTAAGTAATTGATAAACAAATTGTCATTTTGTGGAATAAGTATACCTTTGACTGCACTTTCTGTCACAGTTATGTATTCATAGCAGACTTAAAATTAGTCATTGTTTTTGGTATTGTACACTGATCCATGAAATTTTTAGGTTTTTGCTTTCAGCATGAAATGGGGAATGTAAAGAAATAAAGTTAATAAAGTAGTTTTCAAGTTTTTCCAATGCTCTAGACAATGATAAAAAGCAAAATCATAGTACAAACATTTGTATAGTAGCCCTTAATATTGGAATGGTAAAAAGTACATTCAAATTTATCAAATCAATCAATCAAAACACAAACAACCAGGTTTTGTATCAGGCAGTAACGCACTTCAGTGAGTTAAAAGCATGTCTTCACATCTTTTTCCCTCAGTCACAGTCAGATGAGAAGGCCCTCATTGCAAAACTCCACCAACACATTGTGGCTCTGCAGCTCAGTGAGTCATCTGCGTTAGCCAAGTTGGAGGCCGCCACCTCTCACATCCAACAGCTGGAGGCATACAAGCTGCGTGCGGAACAGCGGCTGGATGCCAGCGAGCGCACTCTGTTCCTCGCCCGCCAGGAGGGCAGAAATCGCTCCAAGCACCTACGGCAGACCATCCAGTCTCTGCGTAGGCAGTTTGCCGGAGCGCTGCCTCTTCCCCAGCAGGAAAAGTTCTCCATGACCATGGTGAGCCTGCAGGAGGACAGAGCAAAAGCCCAGGAGGAGAAGAAGAAGGCAGAGGAGGAGAGGAGGAGGGCAGAGGGCAGGGCAGAAGAACTGGAGCTGAGACTCAAAGGCCTGGAGGAGCTCATCTCAACACTGAAGGATGTGAAAGGGGCCCAGAAGGTCAGTCTGTTTAACTGTTTCAAAATAGTTGAATAAGAGTCTGTTTTCTTCTGATTTCATTTATTTGTGTCACATCCTGCCCACAATGAATCTGCAAATGCTTAAAACCACTCCAACCTCTCAAACAGGTAACCGAGTGGCACAAGAAGATGGAGGAAGCTCGTCTGCAGGAGCTGAGGAAAGGCAGGGAGCTGGTTGTCCAGAAGGAGGAGATCAGGTACCTGAGAAACCTGGTGGAAGAGCAGGAGCGGACCATCCGCACACTAGAAGAGGATATTGTGCAGCAAAACATGGTGAGTGAAGAACTCTTGAGACTTCCAAAAATGATCAGAGCATTACAGTTATATGCAAAGGCATTATAGTGGTGAGAGTATCTCAGTTAAAAGAATGGTGAAAAGTGTAGCTGTAAAAACCTCATAATTTTAACTGCCTCATTTGTGAAGGAGCTTTTGAGCACATAAGTGTTAGAGTAGTATCATAATATTCAAGGAAAATATCAAGGTAATGTCAAAAACCTTTTTTTTTTGCCACATCAAGCTTCAAGAAGAACGCCAGCTTGCATACGATCAGCGAGAGGTGGAACTGGAGCGCCAATTGGACCAGTACGAGAAGCACCAGCGTGAAATTTTAAGCAGTGCAGAAAAGGTAAACTGTTCACAGAAGGAATTGTTCAGATGAACAGCAAGTAAAACATGATGATTCAGAAACAGACTGTCCTTTCAGCTCTGAAGTATTAATATATTTTTGATTGGTTTCAGTATGAGGATGGTACAGGATCACTCCCAGACCCGAGTCTACCTCTTGCTCATCAGTTAGAGTTTGCTTTGAGTAAAAACAGAGAGCATTTCCGCACCATCTTGGAAACGCAGGCCACCTGCAAAAGTTTAGATGAGGTATAGTGTTCAGTGTTTCTACATTCAGTATTTCTTATATATCAGTTGATAGCACATTGTTAAAACTCTTATTCCCTCATATGCAGAAATTGAAAGAAAAAGAAGCAGCTCTGTGGAAGGCAGAGCAGAACATCGTGTCCAGGGATAAGGTGATCAATGAGCTGCGTCTTCGACTTCCAGCTGCTGCAAACAGAGAGCGCCTGCTGGCCGACCTCGCCAAGCATGAAGAGGGCCAGTCTGACCACCAGCCTGCTCTCAAGGTGGCTCACCAGACCATCAAAGACCTCCAGGGTCGACTTGACAAAAAAGAGGACGTGCTAAAGAAATACCAGAACCAGCTGACTCAAGCCAGACAGGTACAGTGATTCAACGATGCATCCAGTCTCTTATATTCTTCCTATGTGCTTTTTAAGAGGCATTAAATAATTTGTGAGTAACATTTTGGCAGTGACTAGTTGTAGGGTCTGTTGGAGTTTAGGGTTTATGAATTTCTTGAATCTTTAAGTGGTGGAAAAAATAGATTTCAGCACTTACATTAAATATTTATTAGCAGTCTTTTTTGGGGGGAGTTTTTCGTTAGTCAGCGTGAGGGTCTAAGGACAGAGGGATGCCGTGTGCTGTAAAGCCCTCTAAGGCAAATTGTGATTTGTGACAATGGGCTTCATAATTAAACTTGAAATATAACTCCATATCACATCTCCTCATATAGTCTTTAGCTTTAAAGACAACTGGTTGCCACAGTTGTGGCGCAGCAACCAGAAAAGCAGTCACCTTTTAGTTTTAGTCACAAGATGAGACACACAAAACAATTTTATTTTCAGTAGAGATGCAACTAGTCGAATGTTCAATTAGTAAAATTTTTAAAGCAAAAATGTCAAACATTTTTAGGTGAATTGAATATTAGGGTAATGTGGATACACTTTATAGTACCAGTCACCATCCTTACTGCTGCATTTTGAACCATCTGTAGGCAAGATATCGATGACTATGAAAGGCCTAAATATAGGGAATCACAATAGTCCAATCTTTTTGTAATGGAGACCCAAGTTACTTTTTCCATCTCATTGAAGGACAGACTTGGCTTGATTTTTCAAAGGTTCTTAACTAATTGTAGCAGACGTTAACAGAACTGATTTGTTTGTTAAGACAGAACTTTGAATTAATTATAACACAGATTGTTTTAGCATGAGACTTCACATACACAATGACTCCTGGACTAAAAGCAAACAAAGATTATTACTTCAGTATTGTTACTGTTTTATTGAAGGAAATCATTTGCCATCCTAAATGTAATATTCTCAAATAAAGTATTTCTTTGTTTCATTTAACTACACCCTGTTGATCCCAGGATCAGGAAGAGATGATAAAGAGACACCAGGAGGAGCTGAGAGCTCTGCATCACAAGTTGGACTTGCACTCGGACACCTCACTGGACCGCTTTAAACAGACGGCAATGGTACGCATATGTCCATGTCTTGTATTGTTGCCTGTTTTTGTTCATGCCAAAAATGCTTTGGTTTGGTGCCTGTCTATTCCAAAACGTCAGATGCACATTAATGTCCAGAGGTGTCTCCTTTACATGGCTTACATCCCATACTGCATTCTAGGTGTACTGAACATTACCTAACATTTAACATTTGATCAATCAGTGTTTAATGAAACAACATCCCATTTTCTGAGTCTAATTTAGATTTCCCTCCTTATTTAATACTCTTTCTTTATCCAGGAATTAATGAAGAAGCCCACTATCAGGGTGCCAACTACCAAGCATTTGGAGCGTCTGGCTGAGCTGGAGCAGACAGTGGCTGAACAGGACATCTCGCTGTCCTCTGTCACAGAGAAGCTGAAGCTTGCCACTGCTGAGCTGGAGCGACAGAGGACCACCATGGAAACACTGGCGAAGAAACACACTGACGAGATGTCAAAGTGATTATCCTTTTATTAAAGTTTAGTTCTGAAGTTTCGGCAGTGGTAAAATGTAGAGATTAATTTTCAAACGGAGTCAGAATCCTTTATGTTTTATTTATCTTCGTTAATGTGAGTGAGTGCATTAATGATTGATGCAAATATTATCAAAAGTGAACATACAGGATTTTAACAATTCCATTTTTATACAGAGGCTAACCTAAAGCTACATTTGAAAGCCTCTCTCTAGACACATTAACAAAAAAATTAAACTTAAACTTATACTACCAGCAGCGTTTGTGTAACATGGTTTTCCCACATAAAAAAGGGCTGGAAGCAGATCTACTTTTTCTCCCCAACTGAGAATTTTAGATTGTACCTCTGCCCCGCCCAATATCGCAGTATGTTTCCCTTTCTCCAGCTCTGTTTGTGCTCATTTGAACAGTGGAAGAGCAGTATGCATCAGGATGCCTCGCACTAGCATTAGAGGAAACATTGGAGATATTGAGTCATACATGTTTGAGCCTCAGATGAGAAGTCTGTTGTGCACCAAAATGGGTGACAAACAGAGCTAGTAGAAAAGTGTAGTTAGCATCTTTTATTGTTGATGTTGTTTTCTTAGCTTGTAGGCTAACTGGCAGTGGCTGACACTGTGTAAATTGTTGTGAAACTTAAAGTAATATCTGCTACAATATTAGAGTTTATTCGGATTGGTCTGATTGACATCCAAAAACCTAACCGTGTTTGCTGTCAAAACTGTGCTAATGTTAACTCTGCTCTCTGTACTGACAAGTCTGCTCTGCGCTGGAGGCTTTGGGTTTCTTTACCTGTGCTTTGTGTTTTTCATATTAGACAGTAATTGGCCTTCATTCATTCATTCACTGAATGTCTGACAATGTCATAAATAGGAGGACAGGTGGTGGTGTGTACAAGACTGCTGATTTGTAACTGATTGGCTCAGGTTTGAATCTCACTCACGGCGCACGCATTACCTAAACTTTACAATGAAGATGATAACAGTAGGCCTACTTTACTCAGTTACAGCGTGAAAGCCTATTTTAATGCAAAAATGAATAAAAATACATAGGCCAAGAAGACCACGGCATAATTATAAAACATATTTATTTCCGATCGGAATGACAGCTGACTGAACAAATCAGGCACCAGGATTAAACAAGCCTGGCTGTCAGGCTGGGCGGGAACAGGCTAAAATCCCCAAATCCTGGCTTAATCCGTTATTTAGGTTTTGTACAACAGCCCACGGGAGTCAAGACCAGAGCACAGTTCAGGTCCAGGGCACAGTTCAGGTCCAGGGTACAGTTTGGCACCCTTCATGAGGTACCCCTAAAGCCTGAAAAAGCTCCTGAATAAATGCTCTGAACTTAAGGCGTTGGAAAATTTCAAATACCATAAATCAACAGTTTAAATATCACTATGCAACAACAGATTTCTTTGTTCCCTTTAATGTAGAATTCATAATACAAGGTTCCATATTATCTGCTTTTAACTGTGGATCATGGATTAATGGCTTTGATTATTTCACATAGTACAACACTTCATCATATAGCTTTAAGGAAGACATGGAACAAGCTGGTACTGTCAGACAGTGTTGAATAAGATGATTTTAACAACCCTAAAGCAACTTAAGGGTAAATTCAAGGGGTTAAAAGTTTAATAACAAGAGGCTAAAGAAAAGTAGATTAAAGAAAGCTTTCAAGAGTTCAGTAGTGCACTGGGACATGTGAATTTCAGCCACACCAGAACATGCATGACTGAGGGTGGGCAGAACATTAAAAATACCTTTCAAAGGGCAAGTTGACTTAGCGTCAGCACTTAAGTGCCAACAAAAGCTGAATGAGACATAAGGTATATTACAGGTTAATTATACTAAACTGCTTTAGGATTTGCTAGGTCGGATGTTTGCCTAAAAAACTCATTGTATATCTCAGCAGTTGTAAATTCCACGGTAGCAGACATCAGGTAGCTTTCCAGAGCTCAATGCTAGTCTAATAGAAGACATGGAAGAAAAATAGCCCAAAATCTCAAGATTGATGAGCGTATGGAAAAACTATGTTTTTACTTGTTGTGTCTTACCGTGTCGTTTCAGTAGTTTTAGACGCCTTTGATATTTTTACAGAAGGCATGGCTTTATAAGCTTTTATGTGTTTAACTCATTGTAAACCTGGAAATTTTCCTGTGATAGCTACAGGTTAACATTTAAATTATGTTCCTTTTATATGTGTATGATTTTTATTTACTCTAATCGTGACTACACCTCCTGCCAACCCCATAAGTTACTTTTCTACTTCGCTATCAGGTTCGAATTAAAAGCCATGCCAAATGTATTTTAAATTGATAATGAAAGTCAAAGAAATGTGTATGTTATGAAACTAACAGAAGGGATTTGTTGCAGGCTGGAGGAGTATCATGCTGCCCAGGTGAAAGCTCTGACCATTGAGACCGAGGATCAGAGGAGCCAGATGGCCCAGATGGAGAAGGAGATGAACTACCTCCGAACCGAGCTGGCAGCACAGAAGGAGGCCAATGTCCGCTCCCCCACCAACACCATGAAAAACCTGGTAGAACGACTGAAGGCGCAGCTAACCCAGAAAGAGAAACAGCTCAAGGTTGTTCTTTCACCACATAAGTGTATCTTTTTTTTTGGTCCATCAAATAGTGGTGAGCAACATAAAGGCATTAGTCCTGTTTCTTTGCTAAAATTCCCTGGTTGATATCAGGAAAATGATGTTGATGAAGTGCTGCTCTTTGCACTTCCCCCGTAATTCTGTTCCCATCACGTCCTAGGATGTGCCTCATGGGTGGACTGACTGTTGTAAATTCTGTGTGATGGACTGATGACATGGATATTTTCCTGCTGTTCATCCAATGTATGCTGCTACTGAAACTTGAATTAAGTCAAATAAATACTGCTTTTTCACCTTTTAGCTGCTTAACAGGTAAGCTGATTGTGGTATTAGTTTTAGGATTACTAAAAGTGCCCCAAGCATTTTTGATGATACATACTGATTATTTTTATTTTGTTATTTTGTCAGAACTACAGCTAAGTTTTGTGTTTGTTCACCACATACAGGAAGAAGATGCTTTTTGTTAAGTTCATACTAAGAATAAGTGTTAGGAAGTAGACAATGAAGAAATGAACAATGATGCATTAACTAAAATGAGGTCTGACATCTTCACTTGTCATATTTATTATAGCTGACACCTCTTTGTTCCCTGTGTTCTCAGGCTCTCAGTAAGGCTCTCCTGGAGCTGCGGGCAGAGCTGACATCTGCTGCAGAGCAGCAAGTCATAGCCAGCGCTGCACAGAAAGAGGAGAGTCTCAATGTACAGATGTTGGTCGACAAACACACCAAAGAGCTTAAGGTGGGACTCCCTTTATCATAACAACACAATTGTTTTTTATTGTGGTGTCTGCAGGTCCTTAAAATGTCTTAAATTCAATTCTGTATATATTAGGCTTTAAATGTCCTTAAATAGTCTTGATTTTGAATTTGTGAGCTTAATTGGCCTTTTTTTCTCTTATTTAATTTAACAGTCTTTTAATTTTTATTTGTCAGTGAGTTGATTTCCTCTGCACGAAAGTTAATTTGTTATGTAAGAAATTTCTAAACCAGACACTGAAACTGAATACTTTATACTTGCACATATCTATTGGTTAAATAAAGATTAACAAAGCCTGCATGCTGCACCATATATGTACGAAAAGGGCAGGCACCTATGGGGTCAATATATAGTATATATATATAGATAGATAGATATACATTTACTGATATGATATGATTGATATTGTATATGTTGACCTATTAGGTGCCTGCCCTTTTTTTTTCAAAAACAGCTGGGTACAGTAGTCTTTAGTAAATGTTACTGAAAAAAGGAGTAACTACTAATGCATTTGCAGAGGACCATTGAAAGCTGCAGACTGATACAAAGTATTATGTCTGTGTTTGTTGTATGGAAGAATTGATTTTTCATTGACTGGTTGACATCATTATCTTTTAATACACAGACAATATTTGTTTGTAGCATCAATTCTTTTATGTTTTCTGTAAGATTTGCTTTCAATAAGAAAACTACAGAATATCCCTAATACTCTAAATTGAAAAATCCTTCTTCTGATAAAGGTGCGTGTGCAAGAACTCAGTGAAGAACTTAAAGCTGCAAAGGAGTCCACTAAAGCAGCCAGAGGCCGGGAGAATACCCTGAAAGAGGAAGTGGATGGCCTGAACCAGGACCTTCAGAAGAGTCTGAAAACCCAGAGACGCCTGCAGACTGAGAGGGAGGAGAGAGAGCAGGAAATCCAGGAGCTCAGGCAGCAAAACAAAAGGCTCAGCAGTGCCCTTCAGGTTAGTATTTCTAAGGAGAGTGGAATTACACAACAAGCTAGTGATTTGTAAGGAAGTATGCTGCTTGGATTGATTTTGATCTGCAGCTTATCGCTGTTGCTGTTATATAAGCTTTAGTGTAATAAACTCAACAGCCTCATGACAGCCAATATCAGGACATCGTGTAAACACATAGCAGGACGTTTAGACCCTGAAATGTCATGAAACAGTAACATGTAAGACACGCAAACCCTGCTCTGCTGTAAGTTAAGATATAATGAGGAGTACATCAACAGCAGGATGTTACATTCTTCTCAGATTTATGGTAAACTCCCGCAGAGGTGTCACAGGGCTTTGGCTTCATCTCTTTCTTCTCATATCCTTAACATGATGCCATGGGTTGTGATTCTAACCTTTGCAGTGTTTGTGCCTACACTATCTAGACAAGTGAGGTGCCATTTGGATGTCTTTTTTATTTGCTGTTCAGAATCAACCAGAACCAGATGTGAAGGGGCCCACCATTGAGAATCTGCAGAAGAGGATCAGGAAGCTCGAGTCTGACTTGGAGAAAAGAGCAGAAATGACGAATGTTAAGGATGGTCATGATAAGGTTTGGGCAACAATGTGGATATTAGTGAGGTCATTTGTTTGCATGACTACGGAAGCCCTAAGCGGACGTGTTTTTTTTTTTTTTAACAAGCCGTTCTCATAACAAGATATTATCTCGTTATCTCGAGAAAACAGAGTTTGTTTTCCTGAGATATTATCTCGTTATCTCGAGAAAACGAACTTTGTTTTCCCGAGATATTAAGTCGTTATCTCGAGAAAACGAACTTTGTTTTTTTAAACTTTATTGAATGAACGTCAGAAGAAGAAGCGGCGGGTGGATGATGTGACAGCAGGTGCCGTGCGGTGTTCAGCGGACAAATGTGTGCAGGTTCTCGCCCTGCACGCACTAAAAGCACCGGAGCAACAGTATAATAATCTAGTTATGATTACTGATGAATTTGGATGATGTGTTCCTGTAATAATCATCTTACCTTGCGCATTTGTCCGTGCTGAGCACCGCACGGCACCTGCTGTCACATCATCCACCCGCCACTTCTTCTTCTGACGTTCATTCAATAAAGTTAAAAAAAAAAACAAAGTTTGTTTTCTCGAGATAACGACTTAATATCTCGGGAAAACAAAGTTCATTTTCTCGAGATAACGAGATAATATCTTGTTATATCGAGAAAACGGCTTGTAAAAAAAAAAAACACGTCCGCTTAGGGCTTCCGTACATGACAACTTGATGTGTGACTTGTTTTTTTTACTTGCAGACGAAAGGTGAAATAGTGCGTTGGGAGGAGGGCAAGAAATGGCAGGCCAAGATGGAAAAGGTGAAGCAGTCATTGAAGGAGAAGGAACGAGAGAATGAATCACTGTCGAAACAGCTCACCACTCTTAAAGACCTCTATGCAAGGTCAGTATGTACATTATACTGAAATATTTGCTCAGTATTCCTCGATCTTGCTCTTAACATGAAGAATGACTTCAAAACTGCAATAAGCTACTTGGAACATCTGGGTCCAGATGACAGCATGAGGGACAGAAGTTTGCAAACATGAAATAATGATAAAAATCAGGGCTGCAAGCAAGGAATATTTTGATCATTTTGGTTTTTCGTGACTCTACAGATAATTTTAGTATTTAAAGCCATTTCTCACCAAGCACAGATTTTTGTCCAAAAAAAAATTGGTATGGAAATTTATGAAACCTGATTTTCATATAAATGTTTACAAACCTGCGAAGCATTCTTGCAGGAAAAAAAGTTAGACCTCATATCAGTAGATTTTACTGCACGTTTGTCTTTGACCGATTCATTCCTTTTTCCAACTCATGCTAACACCTCAAGATCATAGCTAGCTTGCTGCCAAATTGGGGAACCTCAAATTAGTTTCTCAACACCTAATATTGTACAACAAACCTTGTGAACCAAATGAAAGACCATAAAATGGCTTAAAGATTGCCCAGCGGCTTTCTAACATTATATGTTGGTCATAGTACAGGGCTAGCCAAGACAGTTAGCACTAGCATCAAATTTGGGGTTTATGTATCATGTACTTAACATTGGCCCCCTACATTTTCTGTCTGGATAAGTTTTTATTATGTGGCGTGGCAATGGACACAACTTAACAGAAAGTCATTGGGCCTCTACACGTTTGTTTTACAAAAATGGAACTTGGCAATGTGGATAATTTGCACTGTGTTTAGTTATTTGTGTATCTCATATTGTCATCACACTGTGAGAAATAACTTTTAATCGCTTTGTCAACAAAAGAAAAATTACAGGTACAAAGGCCCAACGGCGGTGAAATCTTCAAATTCCTGACCCACAATTAAAAAGATATTCAGTTTGTTTTTATTTTAAACAAACAAACAAAAAGGGACAATATCATTTTGGGTCTTTTACTTGAAGACATACTAAAACAAACAATTTTTTATCAGAATGGTGGCAGATTTATTTTCAGTTAAACAACTAATTGATTTATCATGTATACAGCTATTTGTATTATCTGACAATTCCTAAGTGTCTCACCCAAAGTTCATTACATCCCTTTGTTTTTATTTTTTATTTTTTTTTGCGTTGGGTGCCTGGTAGCTCAGTCAGTGCTGTAAACTATACACTTTGTACTGATGTTGACCACCCTTTTGGAAGTTAGTACACACAAACCAGTGTACTTTACTATTTTATTCGATCAGGAAATTTTAAATGTGTCTGAATTCTGTCTGACTATGAAAGGTTACTGCAACTTTCAAATTTGAAAATGTCAAATCTAGTAAGTTTTTACATCTCTAGCCCTTCTGTTTCCATTCTGTGCTTTATTTTGCATGCAGACTGGAGCAAGAGAAAAGTGTGCTACAGAGAAAGCTGAAGGGTCGAGGTGTGACTGCTGATCAGGTGGTGGGAGTGCGGTCCACTGAAATGGAGAAGGAGATGGAAGAGCTGAAGAAGAAGAACTCAGACCTGGAGGCACAGATCCTCACCATAAAGTATGTAGCAGTCTTTAAGATTAGCCTAAACAAGATACTTAAATTAGGGCATTTTGAACAAAGATATTTTTTAAGATATTACAAAGTCACAGTGCGTTCACCTACGTCAATCTAGACAATTTAAGGTCTAGTGTGTAGACTTTCAGGGGGGTCTGTTGGCAGAAATTGAACATAATATTTATAACTATGTTTTCATTAGTGTATAATCACCTGAAACTTATATTCATGTCTTTGTTAGCGTAGAATGAGCCCTTAATGTCAACATAGGCTGCTGTTCCTCTTCCATGGAGCCCTCCACGCAGCACTGACATGTTTCTACAATGGCCCAGAATGGAGAAACCAAGCACTGGCTCTAGAGAGAGCCTTTTGGTTTTTTATGAGACTTGAAGGCCACCTGGACAGGAAGGGGCATTCAGTTGGCTTCAGTTTACAACCTTTAGGCTAGATGGAAAAAATTCTGAACAAGTAGTAGTGTTCATAGATCAACTCAGTACAGAAGCCATTGAGTGTTATAGTTTCAAATTTAGGATTGTCAGTACATCAGGCTTTTTTTACAGTGTTAATGTTGCATTTAGCTGATTACAGCCTCAACTTAAAGCCCTAAAGAATTATCCATGTAACTGGTGATCATTCCAATCTGAGCCACAACGACAGATATTTATGACCATGAAATTTGATCTTATATCTAAATTTCATGGCATTCTGCAGTGTTAATATTTTCAATATATTATACAATCTGTTGTCACCATTATTAGAAATAATTGGATCATTTTGTGAGCCGAGAAATTGTAAAATCACATGCATAAATTACAGAAGTATTAATGCAGGAATTTAACATAATTTTCCTGATGAAGAGAATGACTGATGCCGAATTTTTTTAAGCTAATAGAGAGGCGTAATCCCTACCCTTTTGCCAGACCTAAATGGGACCTTATTTCAGAAAAAAATATGTACAGAAGTCAACAGTGGAAAAAAAAAACTTGATCCTTTTTGAATTGTCCAACATGCACACCTGTATGGGTAACTAATATTTATGATGATCAAACATATGTCAGTGGAATAAACCCTTCAGCTGTGTCATTCTCTAGAGTCTAGACTGTTGAACTCCTCCCAAGTCTTTTTACAAAAATGCAATATTTGAACTTGCAGACAGCACCAGGCTTTACCTCGTGATGATGCCATTGAGAATCTGACTGTGATGAACCGCTACCTGGAGGAGAGAGTGCACTCCTTAGAGAACCAGATATCCAAAGAGCCTCCATCAAGACCCTCTGTGAGTGCTCATCCACATGCAGATGATGACTGTAATTAATGTGAAAGACTTTGTCAGATATATCCAGGTAATTCACACTGTAACATAAATATATGCTGGAACACATAGAGCTGGACATTTTTTTATCTTAGGGATTTGTTAACCACAGAAGACATTTATTAAACAAATCTTTGATTTCAGCCTTTCAAGTGAGATAATATGTTTTATATAGTGTAAGATTGAAAAATGTTAGGTATTCATTCACGTGACCTTTGGCTCCTTGGACTAATGATGGATAATTTTCACATTTTTGGGGGTCCGTTTTATAATTAGTGCTTTGCAGTATGATATTAAAGACGACAAAGATAAAGATCAGATATTTCTGTTCATAAAAATAGAAAAAAAAGTTCCAATGAAAAAGCAGAGAAGTAAAGGTGATAAAAATGGTACTAGAGAAAGATAAAGAAATACTGAATCAATAGGTCCTCAGCAGATTTTTAAAGATGTCAACAGAGCTTGTGTGTGTAATATAACTGGGCAGGATATTTAATATTCTGGGGCATATTAGATGGAAGCAGTTTTACTATTTGTTTATTGGATACTTTAGGAAGTGTTAAACCACCAACATCAGAGGACCTAAGGGCTCATGTAGGTGATAACAAGATAAAAAGTCAGAAATGTCAGAGGATGCAATGCCAGGGGTGTTCAACATTTTCCAGTCCAAAGACCCCTTAGCTAAAAGAGAGATGGAGCAGGGACCTCCTACTGCAAATATTGTATAAAATTGACTTGCGTATTAAACAGTACAAGTAATACTAAGCTATTAAAATAAGAATCATTGGCAGATTCACATCTTTATACATGTTTGATGTTGAGGGAGACAGTTTTCAGAGTCTCTTGTGTGAAAAGTTCCAGGACGATCCATTGTGGCTCACATGAATGCAACCCAGCTAACTGACTAATAGGTTTCATGGTATATAACTATGAGCTAACTAGTTCGCCTCGCAGTTATGGACAGGTGCTGCACAGGAAGAAGTGCTAGTTTACTAACAAGATTGCAAAAAGATTTATGGGTAAAAGTTAGTCTTGCATCGTTGTTGTGTATTTTATATTAACCCTTTGAAACCTGGAACTACATCGGTTTTCTGATGCTGCATTCAGCACATTTTACATTAAAGGCGACAAGAAAATTATCTTAAAATTAGTTTTTAAAAAGAGAGCGATATTATTAAAAGTTAATAATTCTAAAAAAAAATACGGGGAAATATAAAGAAAACTGTATTTATAATAATAAATAAATAAATCTCTGTTGAAGACCAGGTGAAGAGGGTATTACACCAACCTGCTAGTAATAAAAACATGCATCAGTTTCTCTGCATGCTGCTATGTTAAGAACAGGCTTACTTTTAAAATAGTTCTCAGGTGGAAGAATGTTATATGCTTTGAATGATGCATCAATTAATTGAAAGAAAGAAAAAAATAATATATAAATTCTATATGTATATACTTTATGGATAAAAGTATTGGGCCACCTACACATTACATCTACAGGAGCTTCTATGATATCCCATTCTAAATGCATAGGCATTAATATGGAGTTGGTACTCCCTTTGTAGCTATAACAGCTTCCACTCTTCTGGGAAGGCTTTCCACAAGATTTTTGGAGTGTATCTGTGGGAATTTTTGCCCATTCATCCAGGCGAGCATTTTTGAGGTCAGACACTGATGTTTGACGAGAGCGCCTGGCTCACAATCTCCGTTCTATTTCATCCCAAAGGTGTTTGATAGGGTGGAGGTCAGTGCTCTGTGTGGGCCAGTCTTCCACACCAAACCCATCCAACCATGCCTTTATGGACTTTGCTTTGTGAATTGGGGCACAGTCATGCTGGAACAGAAAAGGGCCTTTCCCACACTGTTCCCACAAAGTTGGATGCATAGATCTGTCCAATATGTCTTGGTAAGCTGAAGCATTAAGATTTCCCTTCAGTGGAACCAATGGGCCTTGGCCAACCCCAGAAAAACAACCCCGAAGCATTATCCCTCCACCCAACTTTACAGTTGGCACAATGCAGTCAGGCAAGTAATGTTCTCCTGGCATTTGCCAAACCCAGACTCATCTATCAGACTGCCAGCTGGAAAAGCTTGATTTGTCACTCCACAGAACACATTTCCACTGCTCCACAGTCCAGTGGCGGTGTCCTTTACACCACTCCCTCCGATGCTTGGCATTGTGCTTGGTGATGTAAGGCTTGCATGCAACTGCTCAGCCATGGAAACCCATGCCATGAAGCTCCCAGTGCACAGTTTTTGTACTGATGCTAATGCCACAGGAGGTTTGATTTATTGAGTCGGCAGAGCGTCTGCAACTTTTACGCTCTGTGTGCCTCAGCACTTGGCGACCCTGCACTGTAACTTAATGTGGCCTGCCACTTTGTGGCTGTGTTGTTTGTGGTGCCTAAATGCTTCCTATTTATAAAAATACCACATACAGTTGATTGTGGAATATCTAGGAGGGAAGAAATTTCACAAACCGACTTGTTGCAACAGTGGCATCCTATTACAATACCACACTCGAATTCAGTGAGCTCTTTAGAACGATCCCTTCTTTCAAAAATGTTTGTAAAGGCAGATTGCATGGCTAGGTGCTTGATTTTATACACCTGTGGCAATGGGACCGAATGAAACACCTGAATTCAGCGATTAAGAGGTGTGGCCCAATACCTTTGTCCATGTAGTGTATATTATATACAATATATCATATGCATTGCAGGATGTACAGTCCACAGTAAATATCACTACATGTACTGAACAAGGCATTTTTCCATCTCTGTATCATGTGTGTCTGTTCTATTTTGAGGAGCAAAATGTGTTTTTCTTTTATCCCTCTATTCATCATTCTTTACTCTTTTTCTTTATGTATCTTCTTCACTGGATTTAGTCTGATTCAATGCCTGTGAAGGCTAAAAGCTCCTCCTCCTGGACTTCCAGAGGGATTTGTTCTCTCACATTTGATGTTGTCGATGGGTCACGCGAAGGGAATGCAGCACCCCATCCTGCTGTGTACTACAGCCGCTCTGTTAGCTCTTTAACTGTTGAAGACACTGCTGACCAACAGAGGGAGCCAAAGCTAAGCCAGGTAGCCAAAGAAACTCAAACCAGCATTGTGGGAGCAGAGGATGTTCTAACAGAACAAGAGCAGTTGAGTCCAGATGTTGCTGAAAACACAACAGCAGACAAAACTGGAGGGGAAGATGTCGACACCAATGAGATAGAAGCAGATATTTTAAAAAGTACACAAGACATCACAGGTGAATTAGATGTCAGTGAAGAAAGGGAAGAAACACAGGCAACAATAAAAAGTGAGCCCGAGCCTGAAAATCCATCAGAAAGACCAGGATCAGCTATGTCATCTTCTGAGCCAGCTGTAGCAGCAAGTGGCTCTGAAACTGTGAATGAAGAAGGTGTTGGTGAGCAACATGATCGAGAGGGTACAGATAATGATAATGATGTGGGGATCTGGGAAGAGAAGCCAGAGGAGTCTGAGGAACAAGACAAGCTGAGAGATGAAGTGACTGGCAGTACAAAGGAGGAAGCAGAAGATAATCCAGAACAGTCCTGCTCAGCAGAGCCAGATGTGGACTTCGGCTCCACACTGAGAAATCAAGCAGAGAAGTCAATCAGTAAAGAACAGGATGTTCATGTACGAAAGCGAGGGAGCAGATCCCTTAGATATCTGAAGGTACTTCGAGCTTCTGTTGTCCCCCAGTGTAGTGGTAGTGCTGTGATAGCTTAACGGTAGATGTGGCAGAGCGACTTTTTAATAAAAAGTCAGTGTAAGTGGCTTGTTAGTGTGTTGTTTTCTCTCCGTAGTCGTGTGTAGGCAGAGACAGATCCAGGACCCTAAAACAAGACTTTTTCAAATAAAGCTCTTCCTCTACAATCCCTTAGGGCTTCAAGATTCAGTTTTTTTCCTTCACAGCAGTGTTTATACCTGCCACATTTTTTTATTAAATTCACCTTGCTGATATAGTGTCTTTTACATCCGGTAGACTTCAGGACGAGGGACTGGTACTCCCTCACAGAGAGATCAAGACCTCCAAAAAGAAAACCTCAAGCTGGCCTCTGAGAACCTTGAGCTTCGTTTCCAGCTGGAGCAGACCAACAAAGATTTACCAAGACTCAAGGTATACATAACCTCCATTAAGAAGTAGTTGGTCAGTGCTATGCCATTGTTTGATATTGGTGTTTCTTATAAAGGCCCAGATACACCAAACCAACATCAGAGAACTACTTACTAGTTAAAAAGTCTAGTTGCTTCGTCTCATCCAAAAAGTTGCATCTGAACAGACCAAACCGACTGCCAATCAGCAATTATGCTCTGTGCTTGCGTTAGAGGGGATATCCCTTCATACCAGCAGATGGCGGTTGTTTGTTGTCATTTTTCAAAATGGGAAACAAGAAGACTTGGTTTATGGCGTTGGTTAGCCACTTAGTCAAGTGTATTTACCATGCAGAACAACAACACAAACCACCAGGAAACTTTTCTGCTAATGGCAGCTCAATGGCAGACGAAAAGCAATCTTACCTCATATAACAAGTTTGTTTCGACTTCACTTCATGTTGGCTTTAGCCCTTTATTTACATTTTTCACATACGTTTGTCCTCTTGTGAGCTGAGATTCATATTTAGATACAGGGATGGTATCAATCCTCTCATTTAACTCTTAGCAAGAAAGGCAAAAAGCATACTTACAAAAATGGTTAAGCATTTCTTGAAAACCTAAATAAGGGCTTGAGTTTTTTCTAGAGATTGAAGACATTTGTCTTAAATTCTGTATCTAATTATGTGCTAGATGTATACAATGCAAGATTGTTGGTTACCAGTAAAAGTAAAAGCCGACCCAGAGTTCACTCTTGTTTGGCGTTTCACTTTGCTATATTTGCATTTTTGTGGCAGTGTCTCTTGAATGCTTGCTGCTTACAGTCTGGCACCTGGTTGCTAGCTGTTTATAAAACCCCAACCTCACCTCAGCACTGAACACATAGATAATTTAAATATAAGAAAATAAGAAAATACAGGCAGAGGGCAGAGTCTCTGCAGAAAAATACCCCACCACACACAGTGTGTCATAAGTGATGATTGAAAGAGATTACACCTGTATGAGTCTATGCATTGTTTTTTTTAGGAAACCCTGCATAGCATATGTTTTAACATTTACAAGTTTTAGATACAAAATCTTTAATTAAAGTGATTTTATTTATTGTCATAAAGTATTTTTCTACATTTCAGCATCAACTTCACTTTATACCATTTTGACAAAAATGTGTACAGTCCTGTATTAAGTTTTAAGGTACAGTTCAAAATGTTTTATTTTAGCTAATAGTGTTTTATATGATTGCATCTTTGTGTTTTCACAGAATCAAGTTGCAGACCTCAAGGAGATGTGCAGTGCGCTGAAAAAGGAAAAGGCTGAGGTGGAAAAAAAGCTTGCACACATTCGTGGAGTATGTTTATCTAAAGTCACCCATGTTCTTTCTATACACGAGTATTTTCCCAGACACAATTAAACACAGAGATAACAAGAAATCGAACTATACATGTCTACATTTGCGGTTAAAAAAAATCCCAGTCAACTTAAAAACATTTAACACATATCAAGTCTGTGATGGCTCTACTTTGGAAATTCATTCACCAGCCCCCTGTTCCAAATATAGTTCATGGAAGTGATTTGTATTGTGTTCCTCATCAGGCCGGTCACAGTGGTAAAACAGTGCCTGAACTGGAGAAGACCATTGGGTTGATGAAGAAGGTTGTGGAGCGGGTGCAGAGGGAAAATGAGACGCTGAAGAAATCCAGTGCACCTGCAGACCAAGACAAGGTTTCTGCCTTGGAGCAAGAAAATGAGAAGCTAAAGGTTGTTGACTGTCTCATATGTTATATGTCTTATAGCACACTCTGTTCTGTTACTACAGCTGACATTTAATAGTCTTTCCTTTTTTTCTAGGCTGACTATAGGAAACTAAAGAGTCAAAGTGAAACTGAGCTGAGTGCCAAACTTGAATCGAAAACCAAAGGACTTGAGAAAATAGTGATGGAAAATGAACGTCTACGCAAGGAGATCAAAAGGGTGAGTACATATTGTATACATTAAGGTAATTCCACAATAAAATGTAAATATAAAAAAAGTGTTTTCTAAAGAAAAAAGCATTGTAATAATAATAAATATTTTCTATTTAAAAGCTGGTGTCCTAGTATTAAGTCACTAGTAGGGCTGACACCTTCTGCTCAGTTGGTCAATTGGTGGGTTATATTCTCTTGCCCAACCAAATTCTCAATGACGGACAATTGCTGGTGTTACATTCATAAGGCCATGGGTACCAAGTATCCCTCTAATTATAGAGCTAATTTTTCTAATAACGATTTTATGACAGAGGTTTTTTTTTTATTAACAAGGATTTCTCTTATATAATAAAAACCCTCGTACCACACATTTTCATCTCTGTTATTCCACCATGTCTCATATTGTTACAGGAAATGGAAGCTGCAGAGAGGCTGAGAGTGACAAAGGCGAGTCTGGAAGTGACCAACGAGAAGCTCGAGGCAGAGCTGGAAGAGACCAAGCAAAGACTGCGGGCAGCTCTTTCCAAACCCATCACAGAGGGAGCAGACAGTAAGACCTGGAAGGCATCTGTGGTAACAAGGTCAGCAAAAATATTTAGCATTATTATTATTATTATTATTTCCAATAGTTTCGTCTTATTGTAGTGGATGTTTACAAAGTGCATTAATCAGCATTACGAATGAGCATTATTTAGGACCAGTATTTATAAAAAAAAAAAACAATCTCCATTACCTCCTTCATACTCTGTCTTTGAAGTGTGGATTCAAAACTTTGACCTTGTTTTCTTTGTAGAAGTTCGAAGCTATAAGTTACAGTTTACAGAGAGTGAGCACGCTGTTGTTTTACTACTTCCGCAGAATGTTTGAGAACAAGATGAAGGAGCTGGAGAAGGAGCTTTCCCAGAAGACCTCCAGTCTGTCTGAACTCAAACAACAGCTGAAGGAAGTGAATGAACGTGAGGAGAGAGCTCAGATAAGCATCCGAAAACTTGAAGATCAGGTAAAGGCTATATTGCTATTTCATTTTATGAAAAATTTCAATTAAAGACTATCTTCTGTTGGTTTGCCATGTCAGTTCCCGAGAGACTCTATCGCATATTTGGATTTGGCCTCAGGCATGTGTCTAATATGGAATAAATTATTGAAACACATATACTAAACAATTTTATTCAGTAGCTGTAATAATTGTTATATACTTGTTACAGTTTTCATGAATCTGTGTGTGCTTCAGTGGTATCTATTTTTAATACCTTCCCCTAAATTTTACTGGTGTATAAAGTGTAGGAAAGCACTGTGTGCAGAGCTGTAAGATTGCAGGAGAGCTCCATTAAAAGAAAACGGCCTAGTCTTACTGTACAGCTTATGTAAAAAAAAAGTTATTCATGTTTTGAAAAAGTATGTGGTAGATGTATATTGACTGTGAGTTTGTCATTTCTTAGGCTGACATGTTAAAAAGTTTTCCTACCACCGCAAAGACAGGAGGAGGGCTCACCAGGGAATTCCAAGCAATGAGGTTTGTTAAACTATGTGCAATATTGAAATCACAAAATGATAATTAAGTAATATTAAGGCTGTTCATAGTCCAATTTGACAATGATAGTAAGAACATTTTTATGATATCCATATATATACCATATTATGGTAAGAATTGTAGAATCAGAAACCAAACTGTTTTTGCAACTGCATTTAAATGCAATGTTTGACTTATACAATTTGGAAATTTGTTAAAGAAAGAAGTTATAGGACGCCATCAAAAAATATTGTTGTATTTGATAAAAATGAAATCAAATTGTCAAAGTCAAAGTATATTATACCACAAAAATAAGAATAAAGTATAAATAAAATAAATAAATTTACATAAAAATATTAAAGTATAAACCAAAGTATAGTATGCCAGAAAAAAAAATCTGAAACAGTAATAGCATAGTATATCACAAAAAAGTCGTAGTATAATAAGACATAAAAATGTAATTAAACCTATTTTAAGTTGTTTTAGGAAAATTCTCATGAAAAACTAATAGTATTTCATAAAGCATGTCATAAACAAGTCAGTTTAGTATAGAAAATAGTTCATAGAATCACAGTTAGGTGTGTTAAGGAATTCATAGTATGTGATGAAAATGAAAAAGAAGTCATAGTAAAGTATGTTATAAAAATGAAAAAAAAAAAAAAAAAAACATGATGAAAAAAGTCACAGTGCACTGCTTTGAAAGAAGTCATAGTACATGGTTATAAAGATTTAAAAGTCTCAGTATAGTCTGTCAAAAAAAAGTGTAAAAAAAAATATTGTATAGTATGTAGAAAAAAGTCTTGTAAAGTATGTCATAAAAATGTAAAAATAATATTATCATAGTATTTTTTGAAAAAATGTAAAAATAAATAAATAAATAAAAATATAGAATGAAAAAAGTCATGGTAAAAAAATTATTGGACATTATGTCATACAAGTGTACAAAAAAGTGATAATCATCGTTATGTCATAAAATGAAAAAATACAAACCAAAATAGTTCATAGAATCATTGTTTGCACTTTTTGTATAAGTCCAGTTGGTGTGTGTGTTCTACTGGTAGCAGTGCTGGTTGTACAGTCTGACAGCAGCAGGAAGGAAGGACCTGTGGTACCGCTCCTTCACACACTTTGGATGGTGCAGTCTGTCGCTGAAGGAGCTTTCCAGTACAGTCAGAGTGTCATGCATGATTTGGGAGTCGTTCTCCAGCATGGAGGACAGCTTGGTAATCATCGTCCTTTCTCCCACCACCTGCACTGGGTCAAGCAGGCTTCCCAGGACAGAGCAGAGGTTTTCCTGACGGTAGCCGTGATGCTGCTGCCCCAGCAGACCACTCCATATGAAATGGCTGATGCCACTACAAAGAAAGTACTCAGGAGCAGGCCCTGTAACCCTAAGGACATGTGAAAATATGTAATTTTCAATCATTTTTATGACATGTCAAAATTTGCTATTTTTTCAACATATTATGCTATGGCATTTTCAGTCATTTTTTCAACATGCTAAATTATGACTTTTATGGCCTTTTTTGGCCTTTATTTCCACTTTGTATACTATGACGCATCTCTCCAAGCTATAATATGTGGTTTTCAGACGTTTTTAGAAGCAGGTTAGTGTGCCAGAGGTTGCTGGTTCAAGTCTCATCTGGAATATATGACTTTTATGGCATAAATTAAAAACATAAAATGTTGGCTGATATATGTGTCTGCTCTGCTGATATAAGTCGGCAATGGCATACCCTGCAAGGAATACTTAAAACAGTTAAAAAACGCACAATTGTCTCCCGAATATTCATCTACTGAATACTGATTTTCCTTGCTAAGAACTTAGTTGATTATCGGTCTGACTCGTATATCAGTCAAGTTTTTGACAGATGTCACTTCCGATACTGAAGGGAACATCGAAAGGTACAAAGAGTCTGGAGGTTTGGTTCAGTGGGTAATCAGGGGGTTAGTATACCAGAGGTTCATGTTTCAAGCCTCTCTTCAAAATTTTGACTTTTGACTGATGGCATAAATCAAATAAAATATTGGCTGATATATGTGTCTGCCCTGCTGATATAAGTCATCGATGGCGTATCTTGCAACAAACTCTTAAAACAGCAAGGAAAATCAGTACTGAGTTTCTGAATATTCAGGAGACAGTTGTGTGTTTTTTAACTAACAACTTAGTTGATGATCAGCCTGACTCATTTATCAGTCTAATTTTTGACAGATGTCACTGCCGATACTGAACTGAAGGGAACATTGAAAGCAGGTAAAGTGTCTGCAGCTTTGTGAGTAAACCAGGTTGTTAGTATACCAGAGGTTGCTGGTTCAACTTTTGCCTAAAACATCTTACTTTTATGGCATAAATATAACAAAATATCGGCTGATATATGTGTCTGATCTGCTGATACAAGTCAGTGAGGTTGAACCTTGTTTCTCGTGTCCTGAATTTTCATGTACTGAATCCTGAATTTTCCATGCCAAGAACTTAGTTGATTATCAACCCAGCTCACATCAGTTGAGTTTTTGACAGATGTCGCTGCCATTACTAAGGTAAATGGAACGTCAAAAGCTTCTGAAGTGTCTGGAGGTTTGGCTCAGTGGTCTGGTCAGGTGTTTAGTATATTAGAGGTTGCTGGTTCAAGTCCCACTTGGAACTTTTGTCTTTTATGGCATAAATAAAATAAAATATAGGCTGATATATGTGTCTGCTCTGCTGATATAAATCATCGTTGGCATATCTTGGAATGAACTCTTAAAACAGCAAGAAAAATCAGTATTGAGTATATGAAAATTCAGGAGACAATTGTGCCTTTAACTAAGAACTTCGTTGATGATTAGCCTGACTCATTTATCAGTCTAATTTTTGACAGATGTCACTGCTGATTCTGACATAAAGGGAACGTGGAAAGCATAGGAAGTGTCTGGAGGTTTGGCTCAGTGAGTACATCAGTTGGTCAGCATGCCGGAGGTTGTTGGTTCAAGTCTTGCCCGGAGCATTTTACTTTTATAGCATAAATAAAATAAAATATCTGCTGATAAATGTGTCTGCTCTGCTGATATAAGTCAGTGAGGTTGAACCTTGCTTCTCGTGTCCTGAATTTTCATGTACTGAATCCTGAATTTTCCATGCCAAGAACTTAGTTGATTATCAACCCAGCTCACATCAGTTGAGTTTTTGACAGATGTCACTGCCATTACTAAGGTAAATGAAACGTCAAAAGCTTCTGAAGTGTCTGGAGGTTTGGCTCAGTGGTCTGATCAGGTGTTTAGTATATTAGAGGTTGCTGGTTCAAGTCCCACTTGGAACTTTTGTCTTTTATGGCATAAATAAAATAAAATGTTGGTTGATATATGTGTCTGCTCTACTAACATAAGTCAGCGATGGCATACCTACCAGTACTCAAAACAGTTAATAAACACACTGTCTCCTGAATATTCATGTACTGAATACTGATTTTCCTTGCTAAGAACTTAGTTGATTATCAGCCTGACTCATATATTTTGACAGATGTCACTGCTGATACTGACATGAAGGGAACATTGAAAGCTATGAAGCACCTGGAGGTTTGGCTCAGTGGGTAAATCAGGTGGTTAGTGTGCCACAGGTTCCTGGTTGAAATCTCACTTGGAACTTTTGACTTTTATGGCATAAATAAAATAAAATATTGGCTGATATATGTGTCTGCTCTGCTGATATAAATCATCGATGGCATATCTTGGAATGAACTCTTAAAACAGCAAGAAAAATCAGTATTGAGTATATGAAAATTCAGGAGACAATTGTGCCTTTAACTAAGAACTTCGTTGATGAAATCTCACTTGGAACTTTTGACTTTTATAGCATAAATAAAATAAAATATCTGCTGATAAATGTGTCTGCTCTGCTGATATAAGTCATTGATGGTATACCTTGCAACAAACACTTAAAACGGTTAAAAAACCCACAATTGCCTCCTTGTGTCCGGAATTTTCATGAAATGAATACTGACTTTCCCTGCCAAAATCCTGGACCTGACTCACATATCATTTAAATAAAATATCGGCTGATTTATCTGTCTGCTCTGTTGATATAAGGGTCACATGGTGTTAATAGGCAAAGTTCGGCAGTGATGCTTGTCAAAAACGATTTTATTTTATTTATACCACAAAAAATCTTTTGGCTGTAGATTCATACAGTTTAGACACTGATTGTGATATTGCAGAACAAATTAAGGCAGTAAAGTTGAGTGATAAATTGTTTTGACGGATAAATCAGGTGAAGTGGTCCAGAAACAGGTAAAACCAGTATTGGCAGCTGCGTCTGTCGAAATCACAGATATCGGCCTGACTAATATATCAGTCTAGTTTTCGACAGCTGTCACTGCCGAAACTGAATTTTTTTTTAGTAGAAGTTTTTGGGAGCAGTCAAAAATTTGACTTTTTTCAACACTCTATACTATTGCCTTTTTGGCCATTTTTTTGACATGCTAATTTATGAGGTTTGGGGCCTTTTTTGGCCTTTATTCCCACTTTGTATGCAAAGACGGGTCTCTACAAGCTTTTCTAGGTTGTTTTAAACCGTTTTTAGGAGTGGTCAAAGTTTGTCTTTTTTGACTATAGCCTTTTTGGCCATTTTTTGACATGCCAAATTATGAGGTATTTGGCCCTTTTTGGCTGTTATTCGCGCTGTTATTCCCAAACTGAATTTTGCCTTTCAACACCATGTGACCCTTATATCAACAGAGCAGACAGATAAATCAGCCGATATTTCATTTTATTTATGCCATAAAATATCATACAGTTTAGACACTGATTGTGATACTGTGGAACAAATTAGGCACATAAAGATTAGTGATATAACGTTTTGGCCAATGAATCAAGTGAAGTTGTCCTGAAAGAGGTAAAACCAGTATCGGCAGTGATGTCTGTCGAAAACCCAACTGATATATGAGTCAAGCCGATTTTCCTTGTTTTTGAAAGACGTATCTGCCGATACTGGTTTTATCTGTTTCTGGACCACTTCACCTGATATATCGGCCAAAACAATTTGTCACTCAACTTTACTGTCTTAATTTGTTCTGCAATATCACAGTGAGTGTCTAAACTGTATGAATCTACAGCCAAATGATATTTTATATCAGTTAATATATCTGTCTGCTTTGTTGATATAAGGGTCATATGGTGTTGAAAGGCAAAATTCAGTATTGGCAGTGATGTCTGTCGAATACTCCACTGATATATAAGTCAGGCTGATAATTAAATGTCACCTGTTCCAGATAAGACTTGACCAAGCAACCACTGGCACACTAACCACCTGATTCACTCACTGAGCTAAACCTCTAGACACTTCTAATGCTTTCAATGTTCCCATTAGCTCAGTATCGGCAGTGACTTCTGTCAAATACTGATATATAAGTTTGGCCAATTATCAATGAAGTTCTTGGCAGGGAAAATCAGAGTTCAGTACATGAAAATTCAGCGGACAAGGACACAATTGTGTGTTTTTTTAACTGTTTCAAGTGTTTGTTGCAAGGTACGCCATCAATAATTTATATCAGCAGAGCAGACACATATATCAGCCTATATTTCATTGTATTTATGTCACAAAAGTGAGATGTTACCGGCAAGACTCAAACCAGCGACCTCTGGCACACTAACCACCTGATTACCCACTGAGCCAAACCTCCAGACTCTTCACAAGCTTTTGACGTTCCGTTTAGCTCAGTAACGGCAGTGACATCTGTCAAAAACTTGACTGATATGTGAGTTTGGTTGATAATCAACTAAGTCCCTGGCAGGAAAGATCAGTATTCAGTATATGAAAATTCAGGAGACAATTGTCTTTTTTTTAACTGCTTTAATTGTTAATTGCAAGGTATGCCATCAATGAGTTATATCAGCAGAGCAGACACATTTGTCAGACAATATTTTATTGTATTTATGTTATGAAAATCAAATATTCCAGGCAAGACTTGAACCAGCAATCTCTGGCACACTAACCACCTGATTTACACACTGAGCCAAACCTCCACTTTTCATGCTTTTGACATTACTTTTATGTCAATATTGGCAGTGACCTCTGTCGAAAACTCGACTGATATATGTGTCAGGCCAATAATCAACTAAGTTCTTGGCAGGGAAAATTCAGTATTCTGTATCTGAAAATTCAGGACATGAGGACAATTGTGTGTGTTTTTCTTTAACCGTTTCAAGTGTTAGTTGCAAAGTATGTCATTGATGACTTGTATCAGCAGAGCAGACACATATATCAGCTGGTATTTTGTTTTATTTGTGCTATAACAGTTAAATGTCACCTGTCCAAGTTAAGACTTAAACCACCAACCTCAGGCACATTAACTGCCTGATTTACCCATTGAGTCACACCTTCAGACACTTTGCAAGATCAAGTTCAACAGAATGTCAAAAACAGACAATCTTATGGTTTACAATTAAGTGTTTTAACAGACCATGCCACTGCATCTCACACTTCACCATCCTGAATGAGGTTTGAACCAATATCTCATAGTCTGGTGACATGCCCTCTGACCCATTTCAGACATTTTAACTATGTTTTAAGTTGCTCTTCAGGCTCTTCTCTGGGAAGCAGCCTGTAAAACATATCTGCCCTGGATACGGTTCAAACTCAACATTCTAAATAGTTTTTTTTCTTTTAATATTAATATTATAATATCTTTTAATATCAATTTGGTCTAAAAATGATGTACAACAAAATGACGTTGAGTTTATGTGCACTCCACTGTCAATTAGTGGGCACTGAAAGTACTACATTATGTGAAATATCTCACTCCAGGGTCCAAACCCTTTGCGTGCATTATTATTATTATTATCATTATTATTATCCGAAATGAACGACCGCTTTAGCTGGAGTTCACCAGTACCCCGACATATGTGGGGGTGTGAGGGCCCTTTCATCGCTGCTTGCATCTTTAATTTAGCCTTTATTCCCACTTGGTATACTATGGTGGGTCTCTACAAACTATTCAATGTTGTTTTCAGCCATTTTTAGGAGCAGTCAAAATTTGACTTTTTTCGACATACTGTACTATTGCCTTTATGGCCACTTTTTTGACATGATAAATTATGCAGTTTTTGGCTGTTTTTGGCCTTCATTCCCACGTTATATGCTATGACACATCTCCATAAGCTATTCTACGTTGTTATAAGCTGTTTTTAGAAGCAGTCACAATTTGACTTTTTTGACATACTATGCTATTGCCTCCCCTCCCTGAGCTACCACCTTATCGTGGTGGATGGGTTTGCTTGTCCCAATGATCCTAGGAGCTCAGTTGTCGGGGGCTTTATGCCCCTGGTAGGGTCACCCATGGCAAACAGTCTTAGGGGAGGGACCAGGCAAAGAGTAGCTCTCTGGACCCCTTATGAAGAAAAACACAAATGGTCCACGGTTTCCCTCGCCTGGACGCGGGTCACTAGGGCACCCCCCGGAGCCAGGTCTGGGGGTGGGGCTTGATGGCGAGTGCCTGGTGGCCAGGGGGTTGGGGGGGTCCTGACTGTTGTTTGTGCCAGTGGACAAACAGCAGCTCAGCTATAGGGTGTCCATATGTGCACTTGGCACCAGGACACCCTAGGCCGCAGTTCGATGATCCACTTGGTAGTCATGTCATCGGACTTACTGCCGCATGTCTTGGACATTTGGGTGAAGAGAGGGGCGGGGCTGTTAACCGATCACCACCTGGTGGTGACTCAGCTCCGATGGTGGGGGACCAAAAGGCATTGTGAGGTGTCTGCTGGAAACATCTGGCAGAGTCTTCCATCAGAATGAGCTTCTACTCTCACCTCTGGGAGAGCTTCGACCATGTCCCAAGGGAGGCAAGGGACATTGAGTCCGAGTGGGCCATGTTCCGTGCCTCCATTGTTGAGGTGGCACATCGGTGCTGTGGCCGTAAGGTGGTCGGTGCCTGTCACGGCGGCAACACCCGAACCCGTTGGTGGACACCGGCGGTGAGGGATGCCGTCAAGATGAAGAGGGAGTCCTATCGGGCCTTCTTGGCCTGTGGGACTCGGAGGCAGCAGACAGGTACTGGTAAGCCAAGCGGAATGCAACTACAGTGGTCACCGAGGTGAAAACCTGGACATGGAAGGAGTTCTGTGAGGCCATGGAGAAGGACTTCTGGAAGGCTTTGAAGAGGTTCTGGACCTCTTCTATGGTACCCTCATCTATGGTAGCGAGCTTTGGGTAGTGACCGAAAGAACAAGATTGTGGTTACAAGCAGCCGAAATGAGCTTCTTCTGTAGGGTGGCTGGGCTCTCCCTTAGAGATAGGGTGAGAACCTCAGTCATCAGGGAGGAGCTCGGAGTAGAGCTGCTGCTCCTCCGTGTTGAGAAGAGTCAGATGAGGTGGCTCAGGCATCTAATTAGGATGCCTTCTGGACGCCTCCCTGGTGAGGTGTTCAGGGCACGTCCCAACGGTAGGAGACCCCGGGGAAGACCCAAACACGCCGGAGAGACTATTTCTCTCAGCTGCCCTGGGAACGCCTTGCGATCCCTCAGGAAGAGCTGGATGAAGTGGCCGGAGAGAGGGAAATCTGGGCTTCCCCTGTTTCGGCAGCTGCCTCCGCGACCCGATCCCTGGATAAGCAGAGAAGAAGGTGAAGGTGATACTATTGCCTTTTTGGCCATTTTTTTGACGTACTAAATTATGAGGTGATTGGACTTTTTCGGCCTTGATTTCCACTTTGTATACTATAACGCGTCTCTACAAGCTATTTTAGATAATTTTCACCCATTTTTTAAGAGGGGTCAAAGTTTTGATTTTTTTAGACCTACTATACTATTGACTTGTTGGCCATTTTTTAGATATTCTAAATTATGAAGTTTTTAGGCGTTTGTGGCCTTAATTCCCACTTTGTGTACCATAACACATCTTTACAAGCTATTCAACATTGTTTTCAGCCATTTTTAGGGGGGAGCAAAATTTGACTTTTTTCAACATACTATACTATTGCCTTGTTGGCGATTTTTTTAAAATGCTAAATTATAAGGTTTTGGCTGTTTATGGCCTTAATTTCCACTTTGTGTGCCATCACGCATCTCTACAAGCTATTCTACGTAATTTTCAGCCATTTTTAGGAGGGGGCAAAATTTGACTCTTTTCGACATACTATACTATTGCCTTGTTGGCCATTTTTTTGACTTCCTAAATTATGAGGTTTTTGGCCGTTTTTGGCCTTAATTCCCACTTTGTATACCAAAACGCGCCTCTACAAGCTTTTCTAGATCGTTTTTATTCATTTTTAGAAGGGTTTAAAATTTGACTTTTTTCGACATACTATACTATTGCCTTGTTGGCCTTTTTTTTTTTGACATGCTAAATTTTGAGGTTTTTGGCAATTAATGTCCTTTTTTCCCACTTTATATACCATAATGCGCCTCTCCATGCTATTTTAGATCGTTTTTAACCATTTTTAGGAGGCGTCAAAATTTGACTTTTTTCGACATACTATTGCCTTGTTGGCCATTTTTTTGACATGCTAAATTTTGAAGTTTTTGGCCGTTTTTGACCTTAATTCCCACTTTGTGTACCATAACGCATCTCTACAAGCTATTCTACATTGTTTTCAGCCATTTTTAGGAGGGGTCAAAATTTGACTTTTTTCATCATACTATACTATTGCCTTGTTGGCCATTTTTTTGACTTCCTAAATTATCAGGTTTTTAGCCGTTTTTGGTCTAAATTCCCACTTTCTGTGCCATAACGCATCTCTACAAGCTATTCTACATTGTTTTCAGCCATTTTTAGGAGGGGGCAAAATTTGACTTTTTTTGACATACTATACTATTGCCTTGTTGGCCATTTTATTTGACGTGCTAAATTTTGAGGTTTTTGGCAATTATTGGCCTTAACTCCCACCTTGTATACTGTAATGTGCCTCTCCATGCTATTTTAGATCGTTTTTATCCATTGTTAGGAGGCGTCAAAATTTGACTTTTTTTGACATACTATACTATTGCCTTGTTGGCCATTTGTTTGACTTCCTAAATTATCAGGTTTCTAGCCGTTTTTGGTCTTAATTCCCACTTTGTGTGCCATAACGCATCTCTACAAGCTATTTTACAACGTTTTCAGCCATTTTTAGGAGGGGTCAAAATTTGACTTTTTTCGACATACTATACTATTGCCTTGTTGGCCATTTTATTTGACGTGCTAAATTTTGAGGTTTTTGGCAATTATTGGCCTTAATTCCCACTTTGTATACCATGAAGTGCCTCTCTATGCTATTTTAGATCGTTTTTATCCATTTTTAGGAGGCGTCAAAATTTGACTTTTTTCGACATACTATACTATTGCCTTCTTGGCCATTTGTTTGACTTCCTAGATTATCAGGTTTTTAGCCGTTTTTGGTCTTAATTCCCACTTTGTGTGCCATAACGCATCTCTACAAGCTATTTTACAACGTTTTCAGCCATTTTTAGGAGGGGGCAAAATTTGACTTTTTTCGACATACTATACTATTGCCTTGTTGGCCATTTTTTTGACTTCCTGAATTATCAGGTTTTTAGCCGTTTTTGGTCTTAATTCCCACTTTCTGTGCCATAACGCATCTCTACAAGCTATTCTACATTGTTTTCAGCCATTTTTAGGAGGGGTCAAAATTTGACTTTTTTCGACATACTATACTATTGCCTTGTTGGCCATTTTTTTTGACATGCAAAATTTTGAGGTTTTTGGCAATTATTGGCCTTAATTCCCACTTTGTACACTGTAATGTGCCTCTTTATGCTATTTTAGATCGTTTTTATCCATTTTTAGGAGGCGTCAAAATTTGACTTTTTTCGACATACTATACTATTGCCTTGTTGGCCATTTGTTTGACTTCCTAGATTATCAGGTTTTTAGCCGTTTTTGGTCTTAATTCCCACTTTGTGTGCCATAACGCATCTCTACAAGCTATTTTACAACGTTTTCAGCCATTTTTAGGAGGGGGCAAAATTTGACTTTTTTCGACATACTATACTATTGCCTTGTTGGCCATTTTTTTTGACATGCAAAATTTTGAGGTTTTTGGCAATTATTGGCCTTAATTCCCACTTTGTATACCATAAAGTGCCTCTCTATGCTATTTTAGATCGTTTTTATCCATTTTTAGGAGGGGTCAAAATTTGACTTTTTTCGACATACTATACTATTGCCTTGTTGGCCATTTTTTTGACTTCCTAAATTTTGAGGTTTTTGGACGTTTTTGACCTTAATTCCCACTTTGTGTACCATAACGCATCTTTACAAGCTATTTTACAACGTTTTCAGCCATTTTTAGGAGGGGGCAAAATTTGACTTTTTTCGACATACTATACTATTGCCTTGTTGGCCATTTTTTTTGACATGCAAAATTCTGAGGTTTTTGGCCGTTTTTGACCTTAATTCCCACTTTGTGTACCATAACGCATCTCTACAAGCTATTCTACATTGTTTTCAGCCATTTTAGGAGGGGTCAAAATTGGACTTTTTTCGACATACTATACTATTGCCTTGTTGGCCATTTTTTTTGACGTGCTAAATTTGGGGGTTTTTGGCAATTATTGGCCTTAATTCCCACTTTGTACACTGTAATGTGCCTCTTTATGCTATTTTAGATCGTTTTTATCCATTTTTAGGAGGCGTCAAAATTTGACTTTTTTCGACATACTATACTATTGCCTTGTTGGCCATTTTTTTGACTTCCTAAATTATCAGGTTTTTAGCCGTTTTTGGTCTTAATTCCCACTTTGTGTGCCATAACGCATCTCTACAAGCTATTCTACATTGTTTTCAGCCATTTTTAGGAGGGGGCAAAATTTGACTTTTTTCGACATACTATACTATTGCCTTGTTGGCCATTTTTTTTGACATGCAAAATTTTGAGGTTTTTGGCAATTATTGGCCTTAATTCCCACTTTGTACACTGTAATGTGCCTCTTTATGCTATTTTAGATCGTTTTTATCCATTTTTAGGAGGCGTCAAAATTTGACTTTTTTCGACATACTATACTATTGCCTTGTTGGCCATTTTTTTTGACATGCTAAATTTCAAGGTTTTTGGCCGTTTTTGACCTTAATTCCCACTTTGTGTACCATAACGCATCTCTACAAGCTATTCTACATTGTTTTCAGCCATTTTAGGAGGGGTCAAAATTGGACTTTTTTCGACATACTATACTATTGCCTTGTTGGCCATTTTTTTTGACGTGCTAAATTTGGGGGTTTTTGGCAATTATTGGCCTTAATTCCCACTTTGTACACTGTAATGTGCCTCTTTATGCTATTTTAGATCGTTTTTATCCATTTTTAGGAGGCGTCAAAATTTGACTTTTTTCGACATACTATACTATTGCCTTGTTGGCCATTTTTTTTTACATGCTAAATTTCAAGGTTTTTGGCCGTTTTTGACCTTAATTCCCACTTTGTGTACCATAACGCATCTTTACAAGCTATTTTACAACATTTTCAGCCATTTTTAGGAGGGGGCAAAATTGGACTTTTTTCGACATACTATACTATTGCCTTGTTGGCCATTTTTTTTGACATGCAAAATTCTGAGGTTTTTGGCAATTATTGGCCTTAATTCCCACTTTGTATACCATAAAGTGCCTCTCTATGCTACTTTAGATCGTTTTTATCCATTTTTAGGAGGCGTCAAAATTTGACTTTTTTCGACATACTATACTATTGCCTTCTTGGCCATTTTTTTGACTTCCTAAATTATCAGGTTTTTAGCCGTTTTTGGTCTTAATTCCCACTTTGTGTGCCATAACGCATCTCTACAAGCTATTCTACATTGTTTTCAGCCATTTTTAGGAGGGGTCAAAATTTGACTTTTTTCGACATACTATACTATTGCCTTGTTGGCCATTTTTTTTGACATGCTAAATTTCAAGGTTTTTGGCCGTTTTTGACCTTAATTCCCACTTTGTGTACCATAACGCATCTCTACAAGCTATTCTACATTGTTTTCAGCCATTTTTAGGAGGGGGCAAAATTTGACTTTTTTTGACATACTATACTATTGCCTTGTTGGCCATTTTTTTTGACATGCTAAATTCTGAGGTTTTTGGCAATTATTGGCCTTAATTCCCACTTTGTATACCATGAAGTGCCTCTCTATGCTATTTTAGATCGTTTTTATCCATTTTTAGGAGGCGTCAAAATTTGACTTTTTTCGACATACTATACTATTGCCTTGTTGGCCATTTTTTTTGACATGCAAAATTCTGAGGTTTTTGGCCGTTTTTGACCTTAATTCCCACTTTGTGTACCATAACGCATCTCTACAAGCTATTCTACATTGTTTTCAGCCATTTTAGGAGGGGTCAAAATTGGACTTTTTTCGACATACTATACTATTGCCTTGTTGGCCATTTTTTTTGACGTGCTAAATTTGGGGGTTTTTGGCAATTATTGGCCTTAATTCCCACTTTGTACACTGTAATGTGCCTCTTTATGCTATTTTAGATCGTTTTTATCCATTTTTAGGAGGCGTCAAAATTTGACTTTTTTCGACATACTATACTATTGCCTTGTTGGCCATTTTTTTGACTTCCTAAATTATCAGGTTTTTAGCTGTTTTTGGTCTTAATTCCCACTTTGTGTACCATAACGCATCTCTACAAGCTATTCTACATTGTTTTCAGCCATTTTTAGGAGGGGGCAAAATTTGACCTTTTTTGACATACTATACTATTGCCTTGTTGGCCATTTTTTTTGACATGCAAAATTTTGAGGTTTTTGGCAATTATTGGCCTTAATTCCCACTTTGTACACTGTAATGTGCCTCTTTATGCTATTTTAGATCGTTTTTATCCATTTTTAGGAGGCGTCAAAATTTGACTTTTTTCGACATACTATACTATTGCCTTGTTGGCCATTTTTTTTGACATGCTAAATTTCAAGGTTTTTGGCCGTTTTTGACCTTAATTCCCACTTTGTGTACCATAACGCATCTTTACAAGCTATTTTACAACATTTTCAGCCATTTTTAGGAGGGGGCAAAATTTGACTTTTTTCGACATACTATACTATTGCCTTGTTGGCCATTTTTTTTGACATGCAAAATTCTGAGGTTTTTGGCAATTATTGGCCTTAATTCCCACTTTGTATACCATAAAGTGCCTCTCTATGCTATTTTAGATCGTTTTTATCCATTTTTAGGAGGCGTCAAAATTTGACTTTTTTCGACATACTATACTATTGCCTTCTTGGCCATTTTTTTGACTTCCTAAATTATCAGGTTTTTAGCCGTTTTTGGTCTTAATTCCCACTTTCTGTGCCATAACGCATCTCTACAAGCTATTTTACAACGTTTTCAGCCATTTTTAGGAGGGGGCAAAATTGGACTTTTTTCGACATACTATACTATTGCCTTGTTGGCCATTTTTTTTGACATGCTAAATTTCAAGGTTTTTGGCCGTTTTTGGCCTTAATTCCCACTTTCTGTGCCATAACGCATCTATACAAGCTATTCTACATTGTTTTCAGCCATTTTTAGGAGGGGGCAAAATTTGACTTTTTTTGACATATTTTACTATTGCCTTTTTGGCCATTTTTTGTGACATGCAAAATTTTGAGGTTTTTGGCAATTATTGGCCTTAATTCCCACTTTGTATGCCATAATGTGCCTCTCTATGCTATTTTAGATCGTTTTATCCATTTTTAGGAGGCGTCAAAATTTGACTTTTTCGACATACTATACTATTGCCTTCTTGGCCATTTTTTTTGACTTCCTAAATTATCAGGTTTTTAGCCGTTTTTGGTCTTAATTCCCACTTTGTGTACCATAACGCATCTTTACAAGCTATTTTACATCGTTTTCAGCCATTTTTAGGAGGGGGCAAAATTTGACTTTTTTCGACATACTATACTATTGCCTTGTTGGCCATTTTTTTGACATGCTAAATTTCAAGGTTTTTGGCCGTTTTGACCTTAATTCCCACTTTCTGTGCTATAACGCATCTTTACAAGCTATTTTACATCTTTTTCAGCCATTTTTAGGAGGGGGCAAAATTTGACTTTTTTCGACATACTATACTATTGCCTTGTTGGCCATTTTTTTTTACATGCAAAATTCTGAGGTTTTTGGCAATTATTGGCCTTAATTCCCACTTTGTGTGCCATAACGCATCTCTACAAGCTATTCTACATTGTTTTCAGCCATTTTTAGGAGGGGTCAAAATTGGACTTTTTTCGACATACTATACTATTGCCTTGTTGGCCATTTTTTTTGACATGCAAAATTTTGAGGTTTTTGGCAATTATTGGCCTTAATTCCCACTTTGTATACCATAATGTGCCTCTCTATGCTATTTTAGATCGTTTTTATCCATTTTTAGGAGGCGTCAAAATTTGACTTTTTTCGACATACTATACTATTGCCTTCTTGGCCATTTTTTGACTTCCTAAATTATCAGGTTTCTAGCCGTTTTTGGTCTTAATTCCCACTTTGTGTACCATAACGCATCTTTACAAGCTATTTTACAACGTTTTCAGCCATTTTTAGGAGGGGGCAAAATTTGACTTTTTTCGACATACTATACTATTGCCTTGTTGGCCATTTTTTTTGACATGCAAAATTCTGAGGTTTTTGGAAATTATTAGCCTTAATTCCCACTTTGTGTGCCATAACGCATCTCTACAAGCTATTCTACATTGTTTTCAGCCATTTTTAGGAGGGGGCAAAATTTGACTTTTTTCGACATACTATACTATTGCCTTGTTGGCCATTTTTTTTTACATGCAAAATTCTGAGGTTTTTGGCAATTATTGGCCTTAATTCCCACTTTGTATACCATAAAGTGCCTCTCTATGCTATTTTAGATCGTTTTTATCCATTTTTAGGAGGCGTCAAAATTTGACTTTTTTCGACATACTATACTATTGCCTTGTTGGCCATTTTTTTGACTTCCTAAATTATCAGGTTTTTTAATGCTTTTTGGTCTTAATTCCCACTTTGTGTGCCATAACGCATCTCTACAAGCTATTCTACATTGTTTTCAGCCATTTTTTGGGGGGGCCAAAATTTACTTTTTTTACATACTATACTATTGCCTTGTTGGCCATTTTTTTTTGACATGCAAAATTTTGAGGTTTTTGGCAATTATTGGCCTTAATTCCCACTTTGTACACTGTAATGTGCCTCTTTATGCTATTTTAGATCGTTTTTATCCATTTTTAGGAGGCGTCAAAATTTGACTTTTTTCGACATACTATACTATTGCCTTCTTGGCCATTTTTTGACATGCTAAATTTCAGGTTTTTGGCCGCTTTTGATCTTAATTCCCACTTTCTGTGCCATAACGCATCTCTACAAGCTATTTTACAACGTTTTCAGCCATTTTAGGAGGGGCAAAATTTGACTTTTTCGACATACTATACTATTGCCTTGTTGGCCATTTTTTTTGACATGCTAAATTTCAAGGTTTTTGGCCGTTTTTGGCCTTAATTCCCACTTTCTGTGCTATAACGCATCTCTACAAGCTATTCTACATTGTTTTCAGCCATTTTTAGGAGGGGGCAAAATTTGACTTTTTTTGACATACTATACTATTGCCTTGTTGGCCATTTTTTTTGACATGCTAAATTTCAAGGTTTTTGGCAATTATTGGCCTTAATTCCCACTTTGTATACCATAAAGTGCCTCTCTATGCTATTTTAGATCGTTTTTATCCATTTTTAGGAGGCGTCAAAATTTGACTTTTTTCGACATACTATACTATTGCCTTCTTGGCCATTTTTTTGACTTCCTAAATTATCAGGTTTTTAGCCGTTTTTGGTCTTAATTCCCACTTTGTGTGCCATAACGCATCTCTACAAGCTATTTTACAACGTTTTCAGCCATTTTTAGGAGGGGGCAAAATTTGACTTTTTTCGACATACTATACTATTGCCTTGTTGGCCATTTTTTTTGACATGCAAAATTTTGAGGTTTTTGGCAATTATTGGCCTTAATTCCCACTTTGTGTGCCATAATGTGCCTCTTTATGCTATTTTAGATCGTTTTCAGCCATTTTTAGGAGGGGGCAAAATTTGACTTTTTTCGACATACTATACTATTGCCTTGTTGGCCATTTTTTTTGACATGCAAAATTCTGAGGTTTTTGGCCGTTTTTGACCTTAATTCCCACTTTGTGTACCATAACGCATCTCTACAAGCTATTCTACATTGTTTTCAGCCATTTTTAGGAGGGGGCAAAATTTGACTTTTTTCGACATACTATACTATTGCCTTGTTGGCCATTTTTTTTGACATGCAAAATTCTGAGGTTTTTGGCAATTATTGGCCTTAATTCCCACTTTGTATACCATAAAGTGCCTCTCTATGCTATTTTAGATCGTTTTTATCCATTTTTAGGAGGCGTCAAAATTTGACTTTTTTCGACATACTATACTATTGCCTTCTTGGCCATTTTTTGACTTCCTAAATTATCAGGTTTTTAGCCGTTTTTGGTCTTAATTCCCACTTTGTGTGCCATAACGCATCTCTACAAGCTATTTTACAACGTTTTCAGCCATTTTTAGGAGGGGGCAAAATTGGACTTTTTTCGACATACTATACTATTGCCTTGTTGGCCATTTTTTTTGACATGCTAAATTTCAAGGTTTTTGGCCGTTTTTGGCCTTAATTCCCACTTTCTGTGCTATAACGCATCTCTACAAGCTATTCTACATTGTTTTCAGCCATTTTTAGAAGGGGGCAAAATTGGACTTTTTTCGACATACTATACTATTGCCTTGTTGGCCATTTTTTTTGACGTGCTAAATTTGGGGGTTTTTGGCAATTATTGGCCTTAATTCCCACTTTGTACACTGTAATGTGCCTCTTTATGCTATTTTAGATCGTTTTTATCCATTTTTAGGAGGCGTCAAAATTTGACTTTTTTCAACATACTATACTATTGCCTTGTTGGCCATTTTTTTTTGACATGCTAAATTTCAAGGTTTTTGGCCGTTTTTGACCTTAATTCCCACTTTGTGTACCATAACGCATCTTTACAAGCTATTTTACAACGTTTTCAGCCATTTTTAGGAGGGGGCAAAATTTGACTTTTTTCGACATACTATACTATTGCCTTGTTGGCCATTTTTTTTGACATGCAAAATTTTGAGGTTTTTGGCAATTATTGGCCTTAATTCCCACTTTGTATACCATAATGTGCCTCTCTATGCTATTTTAGATCGTTTTTATCCATTTTTAGGAGGCGTCAAAATTTGACTTTTTTCGACATACTATACTATTGCCTTGTTGGCCATTTTTTTTTGACATGCTAAATTTCAAGGTTTTTGGCCGTTTTTGGCCTTAATTCCCACTTTGTGTACCATAACGCATCTTTACAAGCTATTTTACAACGTTTTCAGCCATTTTTAGGAGGGGGCAAAATTTGACTTTTTTCGACATACTATACTATTGCCTTGTTGGCCATTTTTTTTGACATGCAAAATTCTGAGGTTTTTGGCCGTTTTTGACCTTAATTCCCACTTTGTGTACCATAACGCATCTCTACAAGCTATTCTACATTGTTTTCAGCCATTTTTAGGAGGGGTCAAAATTTGACTTTTTTCGACATACTATACTATTGCCTTGTTGGCCATTTTTTTTGACATGCTAAATTTCAAGGTTTTTGGCAATTTTGACCTTAATTCCCACTTTGTGTACCATAACGCATCTTTACAAGCTATTTTACAACATTTTCAGCCATTTTTAGGAGGGGGCAAAATTTGACTTTTTTCGACATACTATACTATTGCCTTGTTGGCCATTTTTTTTGACATGCTAAATTCTGAGGTTTTTGGCAATTATTGGCCTTAATTCCCACTTTGTATACCATAAAGTGCCTCTCTATGCTATTTTAGATCGTTTTTATCCATTTTTAGGAGGCGTCAAAATTTGACTTTTTTCGACATACTATACTATTGCCTTGTTGGCCATTTTTTTTGACATGCTAAATTTCAAGGTTTTTGGCCGTTTTTGACCTTAATTCCCACTTTGTGTACCATAACGCATCTTTACAAGCTATTTTACAACATTTTCAGCCATTTTTAGGAGGGGGCAAAATTTGACTTTTTTCGACATACTATACTATTGCCTTGTTGGCCATTTTTTTTGACATGCAAAATTCTGAGGTTTTTGGCAATTATTGGCCTTAATTCCCACTTTGTACACTGTAATGTGCCTCTTTATGCTATTTTAGATCGTTTTTATCCATTTTTAGGAGGCGTCAAAATTTGACTTTTTTCAACATACTATACTATTGCCTTCTTGGCCATTTTTTTGACTTCCTAAATTATCAGGTTTTTAGCCGTTTTTGGTCTTAATTCCCACTTTGTGTGCCATAACGCATCTCTACAAGCTATTTTACAACGTTTTCAGCCATTTTTAGGAGGGTCAAAATTTGACTTTTTCGACATACTATACTATTGCCTTGTTGGCCATTTTTTTGACATGCTAAATTTCAAGGTTTTTGGCCGTTTTGACCTTAATTCCCACTTTGTGTACCATAACGCATCTCTACAAGCTATTCTACATTGTTTTCAGCCATTTTTAGGAGGGGTCAAAATTTGACTTTTTCGACATACTATACTATTGCCTTGTTGGCCATTTTTTGACATGCTAAATTTCAGGTTTTTGGCAATTATTGGCCTTAATTCCCACTTTGTTTACTATAATGTATCTCTACAAGCTATTTTAGATCGTTTTTATCCATTTTTAGGAGGCGTCAAAATTTGACTTTTTTCGACATACTATACTATTGCCTTGTTGGCCATTTTTTTTGACATGCTAAATTTCAAGGTTTTTGGCCGCTTTTGATCTTAATTCCCACTTTGTGTACCATAACGCATCTTTACAAGCTATTTTACAACGTTTTCAGCCATTTTTAGGAGGGGGCAAAATTTGACTTTTTTCGACATACTATACTATTGCCTTGTTGGCCATTTTTTTTGACATGCAAAATTCTGAGGTTTTTGGCAATTATTGGCCTTAATTCCCACTTTGTTTACCATAATGTGCCTCTTTATGCTATTTTAGATCGTTTTTATCCATTTTTAGGAGGCGTCAAAATTTGACTTTTTCGACATACTATACTATTGCCTTGTTGGCCATTTTTTGACATGCTAAATTTCAAGGTTTTTGGCCGTTTTGACCTTAATTCCCACTTTGTGTACCATAACGCATCTTTACAAGCTATTTTACAACGTTTTCAGCCATTTTTAGGAGGGGGCAAAATTTGACTTTTTTCGACATACTATACTATTGCCTTGTTGGCCATTTTTTTTGACATGCTAAATTTCAAGGTTTTTGGCAATTATTGGCCTTAATTCCCACTTTGTATACCATAATGTCCCTCTCTATGCTATTTTAGATCGTTTTATCCATTTTAGGAGGCGTCAAAATTTGACTTTTTTCGACATACTATACTATTGCCTTGTTGGCCATTTTTTTGACATGCTAAATTTCAAGGTTTTTGGCCGTTTTTGACCTTAATTCCCACTTTGTGTACCATAACGCATCTCTACAAGCTATTCTACATTGTTTTCAGCCATTTTTAGGAGGGGGCAAAATTTGACTTTTTTCGACATACTATACTATTGCCTTGTTGGCCATTTTTTTTGACATGCTAAATTTCAAGGTTTTTGGCCGTTTTTGACCTTAATTCCCACTTTGTGTACCATAACGCATCTTTACAAGCTATTTTACAACATTTTCAGCCATTTTTAGGAGGGGGCAAAATTTGACTTTTTTCGACATACTATACTATTGCCTTGTTGGCCATTTTTTTTTGACATGCTAAATTTCAAGGTTTTTGGCCGTTTTTGACCTTAATTCCCACTTTGTGTACCATAACGCATCTCTACAAGCTATTCTACATTGTTTTCAGCCATTTTTAGGAGGGGTCAAAATTTGACTTTTTTCGACATACTATACTATTGCCTTGTTGGCCATTTTTTGACATGCTAAATTTCAAGGTTTTTGGCCGTTTTGACCTTAATTCCCACTTTGTGTACCATAACGCATCTCTACAAGCTATTTTACATTGTTTTCAGCCATTTTTAGGAGGGGCAAAATTTGACTTTTTCGACATACTATACTATTGCCTTGTTGGCCATTTTTTTTGACATGCTAAATTTCAAGGTTTTTGGCCGTTTTTGGCCTTAATTCCCACTTTCTGTGCTATAACGCATCTCTACAAGCTATTCTACATTGTTTTCAGCCATTTTTAGGAGGGGGCAAAATTGGACTTTTTTCGACATACTATACTATTGCCTTGTTGGCCATTTTTTTTGACGTGCTAAATTTGGGGGTTTTTGGCAATTATTGGCCTTAATTCCCACTTTGTACACTGTAATGTGCCTCTTTATGCTATTTTAGATCGTTTTTATCCATTTTTAGGAGGCGTCAAAATTTGACTTTTTTCGACATACTATACTATTGCCTTCTTGGCCATTTTTTGACATGCTAAATTTCAAGGTTTTGGCCGTTTTGACCTTAATTCACACTTTGTGTACCATAACGCATCTTTACAAGCTATTTTACAACGTTTTCAGCCATTTTTAGGAGGGGCAAAATTTGACTTTTTTCGACATACTATACTATTGCCTTGTTGGCCATTTTTTTGACATGCTAAATTTCAAGGTTTTTGGCCGTTTTGACCTTAATTCCCACTTTGTGTACCATAACGCATCTCTACAAGCTATTCTACATTGTTTTCAGCCATTTTTAGGAGGCGTCAAAATTTGACTTTTTTCGACATACTATACTATTGCCTTGTTGGCCATTTTTTTTGACATGCAAAATTTTGAGGTTTTTGGCAATTATTGGCCTTAATTCCCACTTTGTATACCATAATGTGCCTCTCTATGCTATTTTAGATCGTTTTTATCCATTTTTAGGAGGCGTCAAAATTTGACTTTTTTCGACATACTATACTATTGCCTTGTTGGCCATTTTTTTTGACATGCTAAATTTCAAGGTTTTTGGCCGTTTTTGACCTTAATTCCCACTTTGTGTACCATAACGCATCTTTACAAGCTATTTTACAACGTTTTCAGCCATTTTTAGGAGGGGGCAAAATTTGACTTTTTTCGACATACTATACTATTGCCTTGTTGGCCATTTTTTTTGACATGCAAAATTCTGAGGTTTTTGGCAATTATTGGCCTTAATTCCCACTTTGTATACCATAATGTGCCTCTCTATGCTATTTTAGATCGTTTTATCCATTTTTAGGAGGGGCAAAATTTGACTTTTTCGACATACTATACTATTGCCTTGTTGGCCATTTTTTGACATGCTAAATTATCAGGTTTTTTGGCCGTTTTTGACCTTAATTCCCACTTTGTGTACCATAACGCATCTCTACAAGCTATTTTACAACGTTTTCAGCCATTTTAGGAGGGGCAAAATTTTACCTTTTTCGACATACCTAACTTATGCCTTGTTGGCCATTTTTTTGACATGCTAAATTTCAAGGTTTTGGCAATTTTTGACCTTAATTCCCACTTTGTGTACCATAACGCATCTCTACAAGCTATTCTACATTGTTTTCAGCCATTTTTAGGAGGGGTCAAAATTTGACTTTTTCGACATACTATACTATTGCCTTGTTGGCCATTTTTTTGACATGCTAAATTTCAAGGTTTTTGGCGTTTTTGACCTTAATTCCCACTTTGTGTACCATAACGCATCTCTACAAGCTATTTTACATTGTTTTCAGCCATTTTTAGGAGGGGCAAAATTTGACTTTTTTCGACATACTATACTATTGCCTTGTTGGCCATTTTTTGACATGCTAAATTTCAAGGTTTTTGGCAATTTTGACCTTAATTCCCACTTTGTGTACCATAACGCATCTCTACAAGCTATTCTACATTGTTTTCAGCCATTTTTAGGAGGGGGCAAAATTGGACTTTTTTCGACATACTATACTATTGCCTTGTTGGCCATTTTTTTGACATGCTAAATTTGAGGTTTTTGGCAATTATTGGCCTTAATTCCCACTTTGTACACATAATGTGCCTCTTTATGCTATTTTAGATCGTTTTCATCCATTTTTAGGAGGGGCAAATTTGACTTTTTTCGACATACTATACTATTGCCTTGTTGGCCATTTTTTTTGACATGCTAAATTTCAAGGTTTTTGGCCGTTTTTGACCTTAATTCCCACTTTGTGTACCATAACGCATCTTTACAAGCTATTTTACAACGTTTTCAGCCATTTTTAGGAGGGGGCAAAATTTGACTTTTTTCGACATACTATACTATTGCCTTGTTGGCCATTTTTTTGACATGCTAAATTTCAAGGTTTTTGGCAATTTTTGACCTTAATTCCCACTTTGTGTACCATAATGTGCATCTCTACAAGCTATTTTACATTGTTTTCAGCCATTTTTAGGAGGGCAAAATTTGACTTTTTTCGACATACTATACTATTGCCTTGTTGGCCATTTTTTGACATGCTAAATTTCAAGGTTTTTGGCAATTTTGACCTTAATTCCCACTTTGTGTACCATAACGCATCTCTACAAGCTATTTTACATTGTTTTCAGCCATTTTTAGGAGGGTCAAAATTTGACTTTTTTCGACATACTATACTATTGACTTGTTGGCCTTTTTCTTGACCTGGTAAATTATCAGGTTTTTGGCCGCTTTTGACCTTAATTCCCACTTTGTGTGCCATAACGCATCTCTACAAGCTATTCTACATTGTTTTCAGCCATTTTTAGGAGGGGGCAAAATTTGACTTTTTTCGACATACTATACTATTGCCTTGTTGGCCATTTTTTTTGACATGCTAAATTTCAAGGTTTTTGGCCGTTTTTGGCCTTAATTCCCACTTTGTGTACCATAACGCATCTCTACAAGCTATTCTACATTGTTTTCAGCCATTTTTAGGAGGGGCAAAATTTGACTTTTTCGACATACTATACTATTGCCTTGTTGGCCATTTTTTTGACATGCTAAATTATGGGGTTTTTGGCAATTATTGGCCTTAATTCCCACTTTGTACACTGTAATGTGCCTCTTTATGCTATTTTAGATTGTTTTCATCCATTTTTAGGAGGCGTCAAAATTTGACTTTTTTCGACATACTATACTATTGCCTTGTTTGCCATTTTTTTGACATGCTAAATTTCAAGGTTTTTGGCCGTTTTTGACCTTAATTCCCACTTTGTGTACCATAACGCATCTTTACAAGCTATTTTACAACGTTTTCAGCCATTTTTAGGAGGGGGCAAAATTTGACTTTTTTCGACATACTATACTATTGCCTTGTTGGCCATTTTTTTTGACATGCAAAATTTCAAGGTTTTTGGCCGTTTTTGACCTTAATTCCCACTTTGTGTACCATAACGCATCTCTACAAGCTATTCTACATTGTTTTCAGCCATTTTAGGAGGTGTCAAAATTTGACTTTTTTCGACATACTATACTATTGCCTTGTTGGCCATTTTTTTTGACATGCTAAATTTCAAGGTTTTTGGCCGTTTTGACCTTAATTCCCACTTTGTGTACCATAACGCATCTTTACAAGCTATTTTACAACGTTTTCAGCCATTTTTAGGAGGGCAAAATTTGACTTTTTCGACATACTATACTATTGCCTTGTTGGCCATTTTTTTGACATGCAAAATTCTGAGGTTTTTGGCCGTTTTGACCTTAATTCCCACTTTGTGTACCATAACGCATCTCTACAAGCTATTCTACATTGTTTTCAGCCATTTTTAGGAGGGGTCAAAATTTGACTTTTTTCGACATACTATACTATTGCCTTGTTGGCCCTTTTTTTTGACATGCAAAATTTTGAGGTTTTTGGCAATTATTGGCCTTAATTCCCACTTTGTATACCATAATGTGCCTCTCTATGCTATTTTAGATCGTTTTTATCCATTTTTAGGAGGCGTCAAAATTTGACTTTTTTCGACATACTATACTATTGCCTTGTTGGCCATTTTTTTTGACATGCTAAATTTCAAGGTTTTTGGCCGTTTTGACCTTAATTCCCACTTTGTGTACCATAACGCATCTTTACAAGCTATTTTACAACATTTTCAGCCATTTTTAGGAGGGGCAAAATTTGACTTTTTTCGACATACTATACTATTGCCTTGTTGGCCATTTTTTGACATGCAAAATTTTGAGGTTTTTGGCAATTATTGGCCTTAATTCCCACTTTGTACACTGTAATGTGCCTCTTTATGCTATTTTAGATCGTTTTTATCCATTTTTAGGAGGCGTCAAAATTTGACTTTTTTCGACATACTATACTATTGCCTTCTTGGCCATTTTTTGACTTCCTAAATTATCAGGTTTTTAGCCGTTTTTGGTCTTAATTCCCACTTTCTGTGCCATAACGCATCTCTACAAGCTATTTTACAACGTTTTCAGCCATTTTTAGGAGGGGGCAAAATTTGACTTTTTTCGACATACTATACTATTGCCTTGTTGGCCATTTTTTTTGACATGCTAAATTTCAAGGTTTTTGTCTTTTTGACCTTAATTCCCACTTTGTGTACCATAACGCATCTTTACAAGCTATTTTACATTGTTTTCAGCCATTTTTAGGAGTGGTCAAAATTTGACTTTTTTCGACATAGTATACTATTGCCTTGTTGGCCATTTTTTTGACATGCAAAATTTCAGGTTTTTGGCCGTTTTGACCTTAATTCCCACTTTGTGTACCATAACGCATCTCTACAAGCTATTCTACATTGTTTTCAGCCATTTTTAGGAGGCAAAATTTGACTTTTTCGACATACTATACTATTGCCTTGTTGGCCATTTTTTTTGACATGCTAAATTTCAAGGTTTTTGGCCGTTTTTGACCTTAATTCCCACTTTGTGTACCATAACGCATCTTTACAAGCTATTTTACAACATTTTCAGCCATTTTTAGGAGGGGGCAAAATTTGACTTTTTTCGACATACTATACTATTGCCTTGTTGGCCATTTTTTTTGACATGCAAAATTTTGAGGTTTTTGGCAATTATTGGCCTTAATTCCCACTTTGTACACTGTAATGTGCCTCTTTATGCTATTTTAGATCGTTTTTATCCATTTTTAGGAGGCGTCAAAATTTGACTTTTTTCGACATACTATACTATTGCCTTCTTGGCCATTTTTTGACTTCCTAAATTATCAGGTTTTTGCCTTTTTGACCTTAATTCCCACTTTGTGTACCATAACGCATCTCTACAAGCTATTTTACAACGTTTTCAGCCATTTTAGGAGGGGTCAAAATTTGACTTTTTCGACATACTATACTATTGCCTTGTTGGCCATTTTTTTGACATGCTAAATTTCAAGGTTTTTGGCCGTTTTGACCTTAATTCCCACTTTGTGTACCATAACACATCTCTACAAGCTATTCTACATTGTTTTCAGCCATTTTTAGGAGGGGTCAAAATTTGACTTTTTTCGACATACTATACTATTGCCTTGTTGGCCATTTTTGACATGCTAAATTATCAGGTTTTTAGCCGTTTTGACCTTAATTCCCACTTTGTGTACCATAACGCATCTCTACAAGCTATTCTACATTGTTTTCAGCCATTTTTAGGAGGGCAAAATTTGACTTTTTTCGACATACTATACTATTGCCTTGTTGGCCATTTTTTTGACATGCTAAATTTCAAGGTTTTGGCCGTTTTGACCTTAATTCCCACTTTGTGTACCATAACGCATCTCTACAAGCTATTCTACATTGTTTTCAGCCATTTTTAGGAGGGGTCAAAATTTGACTTTTTTTCGACATACTATACTATTGCCTTGTTGGCCATTTTTTTGACATGCAAATTTTGAGGTTTTTGGCAATTATTGGCCTTAATTCCCACTTTGTATACCATAATGTGCCTCTCTATGCTATTTTAGATCGTTTTTATCCATTTTAGGAGGTGTCAAAATTTGACTTTTTCGACATACTATACTATTGCCTTTGTTGGCCATTTTTTTTGACATGCTAAATTTCAAGGTTTTGGCAATTTTGACCTTAATTCCCACTTTGTGTACCATAACGCATCTTTACAAGCTATTTTACAACGTTTTCAGCCATTTTAGGAGGGGCAAAATTTGACTTTTTTCGACATACTATACTATTGCCTTGTTGGCCATTTTTTTTGACATGCTAAATTTCAAGGTTTTTGGCCGTTTTTGACCTTAATTCCCACTTTGTGTACCATAACACATCTCTACAAGCTATTCTACATTGTTTTCAGCCATTTTTAGGAGGGGTCAAAATTTGACTTTTTCGACATACTATACTATTGCCTTGTTGGCCATTTTTTTTGACATGCAAAATTTTGAGGTTTTTGGCAATTATTGGCCTTAATTCCCACTTTGTATACCATAATGTGCCTCTCTATGCTATTTTAGATCGTTTTTATCCATTTTTAGGAGGCATCAAAATTTGACTTTTTTCGACATACTATACTGTTGCCTTGTTGGCCATTTTTTTGACATGCTAAATTATCAGGTTTTTGGCCGTTTTGACCTTAATTCCCACTTTGTGTACCATAACGCATCTCTACAAGCTATTTTACATTGTTTTCAGCCATTTTTAGGAGGGGCAAAATTTGACTTTTTTCGACATACTATACTATTGCCTTGTTGGCCATTTTTTGACATGCTAAATTTTGAGGTTTTTGGCAATTATTGGCCTTAATTCCCACTTTGTACACTGTAATGTGCCTCTTTATGCTATTCTACATTGTTTTCAGCCATTTTTAGGAGGGGTCAAAATTTGACTTTTTTCGACATACTATACTATTGCCTTCTTGGCCATTTTTTTGACTTCCTAAATTATCAGGTTTTTAGCCGTTTTTGGTCTTAATTCCCACTTTGTGTACCATAACGCATCTCTCCATGCTATTTTACATTGTTTTCAGCCATTTTTAGGAGGGGTCAAAATTTGACTTTTTTCGACATACTATACTATTGCCTTGTTGGCCATTTTTTTTGACATGCTAAATTTCAAGGTTTTTGGCCGTTTTGACCTTAATTCCCACTTTGTGTACCATAACGCATCTCTACAAGCTATTCTACATTGTTTTCAGCCATTTTTAGGAGGGGCAAAATTTGACTTTTTTCGACATACTATACTATTGCCTTGTTGGCCATTTTTTGACATGCTAAATTTCAAGGTTTTGGCAATTTTTGACCTTAATTCCCACTTTGTGTACCATAACGCATCTCTACAAGCTATTCTACATTGTTTTCAGCCATTTTTAGGAGGGGTCAAAATTTGACTTTTTTCGACATACTATACTATTGCCTTGTTGGCCATTTTTTGACATGCTAAATTTCAAGGTTTTTGGCCGTTTTGACCTTAATTCCCACTTTGTGTACCATAACGCATCTCTACAAGCTATTCTACATTGTTTTCAGCCATTTTAGGAGGGTCAAAATTTGACTTTTTTCGACATACTATACTATTGCCTTGTTGGCCATTTTTTGACATGCTAAATTTCAAGGTTTTTGGCCGTTTTTGACCTTAATTCCCACTTTGTGTACCATAACGCATCTTTACAAGCTATTTTACATCATTTTCAGCCATTTTTAGGAGGGGGCAAAATTTGACTTTTTTCGACATACTATACTATTGCCTTGTTGGCCATTTTTTTGACATGCTAAATTTCAAGGTTTTGGCGTTTTGACCTTAATTCCCACTTTGTGTACCATAACGCATCTCTACAAGCTATTCTACATTGTTTTCAGCCATTTTTAGGAGGGGTCAAAATTTGACTTTTTTCGACATACTATACTATTGCCTTGTTGGCCATTTTTTTTGACATGCTATATTTCAAGGTTTTTTGCCGTTTTTGACCTTAATTCCCACTTTGTGTACCATAACGCATCTCTACAAGCTATTTTACATTGTTTTCAGCCATTTTTAGGAGGGGTCAAAATTTGACTTTTTCGACATACTATACTATTGCCTTGTTGGCCATTTTTTTGACATGCTAAATTTCAAGGTTTTTGGCCGTTTTGACCTTAATTCCCACTTTGTGTGCCATAACGCATCTCTACAAGCTATTCTACATTGTTTTCAGCCATTTTTAGGAGGGGCAAAATTTGACTTTTTTCGACATACTATACTATTGCCTTGTTGGCCATTTTTTTGACATGCTAAATTTGAGGTTTTTGGCAATTATTGGCCTTAATTCCCACTTTGTATACCATAATGTGCCTCTTTATGCTATTTTAGATCGTTTTTATCCATTTTTAGGAGGCGTCAAAATTTGACTTTTTTCGACATACTATACTATTGCCTTGTTGGCCATTTTTTTTGACATGCTAAATTTCAAGGTTTTTGGCCGTTTTTGACCTTAATTCCCACTTTGTGTACCATAACGCATCTTTACAAGCTATTTTACAACGTTTTCAGCCATTTTTAGGAGGGGGCAAAATTTGACTTTTTTCGACATACTATACTATTGCCTTGTTGGCCATTTTTTTGACATGCTAAATTTCAAGGTTTTTGGCCTTTTGACCTTAATTCCCACTTTGTGTACCATAACGCATCTCTACAAGCTATTCTACATTGTTTTCAGCCATTTTTAGGAGGGGGCAAAATTGGACTTTTTTTCGACATACTATACTATTGCCTTGTTGGCCATTTTTTTGACATGCTAAATTTCAAGGTTTTTGGCCGTTTTTGACCTTAATTCCCACTTTGTGTACCATAACGCATCTCTACAAGCTATTCTACATTGTTTTCAGCCATTTTAGGAGGGGTCAAAATTTGACTTTTTTCGACATACTATACTATTGCCTTGTTGGCCATTTTTTGACATGCTAAATTTCAGGTTTTGGCGTTTTGACCTTAATTCCCACTTTGTGTACCATAACGCATCTCTACAAGCTATTCTACATTGTTTTCAGCCATTTTAGGAGGGGTCAAAATTTGACTTTTTGCGACATACTATACTATTGCCTTGTTGGCCATTGTTTTTGACATGCTAAATTTCAAGGTTTTTGGCCGTTTTTGACCTTAATTCCCACTTTGTGTACCATAACGCATCTCTACAAGCTATTCTACATTGTTTTCAGCCATTTTTAGGATGGGTCAAAATTGGACTTTTTTCGACATACTATACTATTGCCTTGTTGGCCATTTTTTTGACATGCTAAATTTCAAGGTTTTTGGCCGTTTTGACCTTAATTCCCACTTTGTGTACCATAACGCATCTCTACAAGCTATTCTACATTGTTTTCAGCCATTTTTAGGAGGGGTCAAAATTTGACTTTTTTCGACATACTATACTATTGCCTTGTTGGCCATTTTTTTTGACATGCTAAATTTCAAGGTTTTTGGCCGTTTTTGACCTTAATTCCCACTTTGTGTACCATAACGCATCTCTACAAGCTATTCTACATTGTTTTCAGCCATTTTTAGGAGGGGTCAAAATTTGACTTTTTTCGACATACTATACTATTGCCTTCTTGGCCATTTTTTGACATGCTAAATTTCAAGGTTTTTGGCCGTTTTGACCTTAATTCCCACTTTGTGTGCCATAACGCATCTCTACAAGCTATTCTACATTGTTTTCAGCCATTTTTAGGAGGGGCAAATTTGACTTTTTTCGACATACTATACTATTGCCTTGTTGGCCATTTTTTGACATGCTAAATTTTGAGGTTTTTGGCAATTATTGACCTTAATTCCCACTTTGTGTACCATAATGTGCATCTCTATGCTATTCTACATTGTTTTCAGCCATTTTTAGGAGGGGTCAAAATTTGACTTTTTTCGACATACTATACTATTGCCTTGTTGGCCATTTTTTGACATGCTAAATTTCAAGGTTTTTGGCCGTTTTTGACCTTAATTCCCACTTTGTGTACCATAACGCATCTCTACAAGCTATTCTACATTGTTTTCAGCCATTTTTAGGAGGGGTCAAAATTTGACTTTTTTCGACATACTATACTATTGCCTTGTTGGCCATTTTTTTTGACATGCTAAATTTCAAGGTTTTTGGCCGTTTTTGGCCTTAATTCCCACTTTGTGTGCCATAACGCATCTCTACAAGCTATTCTACATTGTTTTCAGCCATTTTTAGGAGGGGGCAAAATTTGACTTTTTCGACATACTATACTATTGCCTTGTTGGCCATTTTTTGACATGCTAAATTTCAAGGTTTTTGGCTTTTTGACCTTAATTCCCACTTTGTGTACCATAACGCATCTCTAAGCTATTCTACATTGTTTTCAGCCATTTTAGGAGGGGTCAAAATTTGACTTTTTTCGACATACTATACTATTGCCTTGTTGGCCATTTTTTGACATGCTAAATTTCAAGGTTTTTGGCCGTTTTGACCTTAATTCCCACTTTGTGTACCATAACGCATCTCTACAAGCTATTCTACATTGTTTTCAGCCATTTTAGGAGGGGTCAAATTTGACTTTTTTCGACATACTATACTATTGCCTTGTTGGCCATTTTTTTGACATGCTAAATTATCAAGGTTTTTGGCGTTTTGACCTTAATTCCCACTTTGTGTACCATAACGCATCTCTACAAGCTATTCTACATTGTTTTCAGCCATTTTTAGGAGGGGTCAAAATTTGACTTTTTTCGACATACTATACTATTGCCTTGTTGGCCATTTTTTGACATGCTAAATTTCAAGGTTTTTGGCAATTTTTGACCTTAATTCCCACTTTGTGTGCCATAACGCATCTCTACAAGCTATTCTACATTGTTTTCAGCCATTTTAGGAGGGGCAAAATTTGACTTTTTCGACATACTATACTATTGCCTTGTTGGCCATTTTTTGACATGCTAAATTATCAGGTTTTTGGCCGTTTTTGACCTTAATTCCCACTTTGTGTACCATAACGCATCTCTACAAGCTATTTTACATTGTTTTCAGCCATTTTTAGGAGGGGTCAAAATTTGACTTTTTCGACATACTATACTATTGCCTTGTTGGCCATTTTTTTGACATGCTAAATTTCAAGGTTTTTGGCCGTTTTGGCCTTAATTCCCACTTTCTGTGCTATAACGCATCTCTACAAGCTATTCTACATTGTTTTCAGCCATTTTTAGGAGGGGGCAAAATTTGACTTTTTTCGACATACTATACTATTGCCTTGTTGGCCATTTTTTTTGACGTGCTAAATTTGGGGGTTTTTGGCAATTATTGGCCTTAATTCCCACTTTGTACACTGTAATGTGCCTCTTTATGCTATTTTAGATCGTTTTTATCCATTTTAGGAGGCGTCAAAATTTGACTTTTTTCGACATACTATACTATTGCCTTGTTGGCCATTTTTTGACATGCTAAATTTCAAGGTTTTTGGCCGTTTTGACCTTAATTCCCACTTTGTGTACCATAACGCATCTTTACAAGCTATTTTACAACATTTTCAGCCATTTTTAGGAGGGGTCAAAATTTGCCTTTTTCGACATACTATACTATTGCCTTGTTGGCCATTTTTTTGACATGCTAAATTTCAAGGTTTTTGGCCGTTTTTGACCTTAATTCCCACTTTGTGTACCATAACGCATCTTTACAAGCTATTTTACAACGTTTTCAGCCATTTTTAGGAGGGGTCAAAATTTGACTTTTTTCGACATACTATACTATTGCCTTGTTGGCCATTTTTTTTGACATGCAAAATTTCAAGGTTTTTGGCCGTTTTTGACCTTAATTCCCACTTTGTGTACCATAACGCATCTCTACAAGCTATTCTACATTGTTTTCAGCCATTTTTAGGAGGGGTCAAAATTTGACTTTTTTCGACATACTATACTATTGCCTTGTTGGCCATTTTTTTTGACATGCTAAATTTCAAGGTTTTTGGCCGTTTTTGACCTTAATTCCCACTTTGTGTACCATAACGCATCTCTACAAGCTATTCTACATTGTTTTCAGCCATTTTAGGAGGGGTCAAAATTGGACTTTTTTCGACATACTATACTATTGCCTTGTTGGCCATTTTTTTTGACATGCTAAATTTCAAGGTTTTTGGCCGTTTTTGGCCTTAATTCCCACTTTCTGTGCTATAACGCATCTCTACAAGCTATTCTACATTGTTTTCAGCCATTTTTAGTAGGGGCAAAATTGGACTTTTTTCGACATACTATACTATTGCCTTGTTGGCCATTTTTTTTGACGTGCTAAATTTGGGGGTTTTTGGCAATTATTGGCCTTAATTCCCACTTTGTACACTGTAATGTGCCTCTTTATGCTATTTTAGATCGTTTTTATCCATTTTTAGGAGGCGTCAAAATTTGACTTTTTTCGACATACTATACTATTGCCTTGTTGGCCATTTTTTTTGACATGCTAAATTTCAAGGTTTTTGGCCGTTTTTGACCTTAATTCCCACTTTGTGTACCATAACGCATCTTTACAAGCTATTTTACAACGTTTTCAGCCATTTTAGGAGGGGCAAAATTTGACTTTTTCGACATACTATACTATTGCCTTGTTGGCCATTTTTTTGACATGCTAAATTTCAAGGTTTTTGGCCGTTTTTGACCTTAATTCCCACTTTGTGTACCATAACGCATCTCTACAAGCTATTCTACATTGTTTTCAGCCATTTTTAGGAGGGGTCAAAATTTGACTTTTTTCGACATACTATACTATTGCCTTGTTGGCCATTTTTTTTGACATGCTAAATTTCAAGGTTTTTGGCCGTTTTTGACCTTAATTCCCACTTTGTGTACTATAACGCATCTCTACAAGCTATTCTACATTGTTTTCAGCCATTTTAGGAGGGGTCAAATTTGACTTTTTTCGACATACTATACTATTGCCTTGTTGGCCATTTTTTGACATGCTAAATTTCAAGGTTTTGGCCGTTTTGACCTTAATTCCCACTTTGTGTACCATAACGCATCTCTACAAGCTATTCTACATTGTTTTCAGCCATTTTTAGGAGGGGTCAAAATTTGACTTTTTTCGACATACTATACTATTGCCTTGTTGGCCATTTTTTTGACATGCTAAATTTCAAGGTTTTTGGCCGTTTTGACCTTAATTCCCACTTTGTGTACCATAACGCATCTCTACAAGCTATTCTACATTGTTTTCAGCCATTTTTAGGAGGGGGCAAAATTTGACTTTTTTCGACATACTATACTATTGCCTTGTTGGCCATTTTTTTTGACATGCTACATTTCAAGGTTTTTGGCCGTTTTTGGCCTTAATTCCCACTTTGTGTGCCATAACGCATCTCTACAAGCTATTCTACATTGTTTTCAGCCATTTTTAGGAGGGGGCAAAATTTGACTTTTTTCGACATACTATACTATTGCCTTGTTGGCCATTTTTTGACATGCTAAATTCTGAGGTTTTTTGGCAATTATTGGCCTTAATTCCCACTTTGTATACCATAATGTGCATCTCTATGCTATTTTACATCGTTTTCAGCCATTTTTAGGAGGTCAAAATTTGACTTTTTCGACATACTATACTATTGCCTTGTTGGCCATTTTTTGACTTCCTAAATTATCAGGTTTTTGGCCGTTTTGGTCTTAATTCCCACTTTGTGTACCATAACGCATCTCTACAAGCTATTCTACATTGTTTTCAGCCATTTTTAGGAGGGGCAAAATTTGACTTTTTTCGACATACTATACTATTGCCTTGTTGGCCATTTTTTGACATGCTAAATTTTGAGGTTTTTGGCAATTATTGGCCTTAATTCCCACTTTGTACACTGTAATGTGCCTCTTTATGCTATTTTAGATTGTTTTCAGCCATTTTAGGAGGCGTCAAAATTTGACTTTTTTCGACATACTATACTATTGCCTTCTTGGCCATTTTTTGACTTCCTAAATTATCAGGTTTTTAGCCGTTTTTGGTCTTAATTCCCACTTTGTGTGCCATAACGCATCTCTACAAGCTATTTTACAACGTTTTCAGCCATTTTTAGGAGGGGCAAATTTGACTTTTTCGACATACTATACTATTGCCTTGTTGGCCATTTTTTTGACATGCTAAATTTCAAGGTTTTGGCCGTTTTGGCCTTAATTCCCACTTTCTGTGCTATAACGCATCTCTACAAGCTATTCTACATTGTTTTCAGCCATTTTTAGGAGGGGTCAAAATTTGACTTTTTTCGACATACTATACTATTGCCTTGTTGGCCTTTTTTTTGACATGCTAAATTTGGGGTTTTTGGCAATTATTGGCCTTAATTCCCACTTTGTACACTGTAATGTGCCTCTTTATGCTATTTTAGATCGTTTTATCCATTTTTAGGAGGGTCAAAATTTGACTTTTTTCGACATACTATACTATTGCCTTGTTGGCCATTTTTTGACATGCTAAATTTCAAGGTTTTTGGCCGTTTTTGACCTTAATACCCACTTTGTGTACCATAACGCATCTTTACAAGCTATTTTACAACGTTTTCAGCCATTTTTAGGAGGGGGCAAAATTTGACTTTTTTCGACATACTATACTATTGCCTTGTTGGCCATTTTCTTTGACATGCTAAATTTCAAGGTTTTTGGCCGTTTTTGACCTTAATTCCCACTTTGTGTACCATAACGCATCTTTACAAGCTATTTTACAACGTTTTCAGCCATTTTTAGGAGGGGTCAAAATTTGACTTTTTTTCGACATACTATACTATTGCCTTGTTGGCCATTTTTTGACATGCTAAATTTCAAGGTTTTTGGCCGTTTTGACCTTAATTCCCACTTTGTGTACCATAACGCATCTCTACAAGCTATTCTACATTGTTTTCAGCCATTTTTAGGAGGGGTCAAAATTTGACTTTTTTCGACATACTATACTATTGCCTTGTTGGCCATTTTTTTTGACATGCTAAATTTCAAGGTTTTTGGCCGTTTTGACCTTAATTCCCACTTTGTGTACCATAACGCATCTCTACAAGCTATTCTACATTGTTTTCAGCCATTTTAGGAGGGTCAAAATTTGACTTTTTTCGACATACTATACTATTGCCTTGTTGGCCATTTTTTTGACATGCTAAATTTCAAGGTTTTTGGCCGTTTTTGGCCTTAATTCCCACTTTCTGTGCCATAACGCATCTCTACAAGCTATTCTACATTGTTTTCAGCCATTTTTAGGAGGGGGCAAAATTGGACTTTTTTCGACATACTATACTATTGCCTTGTTGGCCATTTTTTGACATGCTAAATTTGGGGTTTTTGGCAATTATTGGCCTTAATTCCCACTTTGTGTACACTGTAATGTGCCTCTTTATGCTATTTTAGATCGTTTTATCCATTTTTAGGAGGCGTCAAAATTTGACTTTTTCGACATACTATACTATTGCCTTGTTGGCCATTTTTTGACATGCTAAATTTCAAGGTTTTTGGCCGTTTTGACCTTAATTCCCACTTTGTGTACCATAACGCATCTTTACAAGCTATTTTACAACGTTTTCAGCCATTTTTAGGAGGGGGCAAAATTTGACTTTTTTCGACATACTATACTATTGCCTTGTTGGCCATTTTTTTGACATGCTAAATTTCAAGGTTTTTGGCCGTTTTTGACCTTAATTCCCACTTTGTGTACCATAACGCATCTTTACAAGCTATTTTACAACGTTTTCAGCCATTTTAGGAGGGTCAAAATTTGACTTTTTCGACATACTATACTATTGCCTTGTTGGCCATTTTTTTGACATGCAAAATTTCAAGGTTTTTGGCTTTTTGACCTTAATTCCCACTTTGTGTACCATAACGCATCTCTACAAGCTATTCTACATTGTTTTCAGCCATTTTTAGGAGGGGTCAAAATTTGACTTTTTTCGACATACTATACTATTGCCTTGTTGGCCATTTTTTGACATGCTAAATTTCAAGGTTTTTGGCCGTTTTGACCTTAATTCCCACTTTGTGTACCATAACGCATCTCTACAAGCTATTCTACATTGTTTTCAGCCATTTTTAGGAGGGGTCAAAATTTGACTTTTTTCGACATACTATACTATTGCCTTGTTGGCCATTTTTTTTGACATGCTAAATTTCAAGGTTTTTGGCCGTTTTTGGCCTTAATTCCCACTTTCTGTGCTATAACGCATCTCTACAAGCTATTCTACATTGTTTTCAGCCATTTTTAGGAGGGGGCAAAATTGGACTTTTTTCGACATACTATACTATTGCCTTGTTGGCCATTTTTTTGACATGCTAAATTTGGGGTTTTTGGCAATTATTGGCCTTAATTCCCACTTTGTACACTGTAATGTGCCTCTTTATGCTATTTTAGATCGTTTTATCCATTTTTAGGAGGCGTCAAAATTTGACTTTTTCGACATACTATACTATTGCCTTGTTGGCCATTTTTTTGACATGCTAAATTTCAAGGTTTTTGGCCGTTTTGACCTTAATTCCCACTTTGTGTACCATAACGCATCTTTACAAGCTATTTTACATTGTTTTCAGCCATTTTTAGGAGGGGTCAAAATTTGACTTTTTTCGACATACTATACTATTGCCTTGTTGGCCATTTTTTTGACATGCTAAATTTCAAGGTTTTTGGCTTTTTGACCTTAATTCCCACTTTGTGTACCATAACGCATCTCTACAAGCTATTCTACATTGTTTTCAGCCATTTTTAGGAGGGGTCAAAATTTGACTTTTTTCGACATACTATACTATTGCCTTGTTGGCCATTTTTTTTTGACATGCTAAATTTCAAGGTTTTTGGCCGTTTTTGACCTTAATTCCCACTTTGTGTACCATAACGCATCTCTACAAGCTATTCTACATTGTTTTCAACCATTTTAGGAGGGGTCAAAATTTGACTTTTTTCGACATACTATACTATTGCCTTGTTGGCCATTTTTTTGACATGCTAAATTTCAAGGTTTTTGGCCGTTTTGACCTTAATTCCCACTTTGTGTACCATAACGCATCTCTACAAGCTATTCTACATTGTTTTCAGCCATTTTAGGAGGGGTCAAAATTTGACTTTTTTCGACATACTATACTATTGCCTTGTTGGCCATTTTTTTTTTCACATGCTAAATTTCAAGGTTTTTGGCCGTTTTTGACCTTAATTCCCACTTTGTGTACCATAACGCATCTCTACAAGCTATTCTACATTGTTTTCAGCCATTTTTAGGAGGGGGCAAAATTTGACTTTTTTCGACATACTATACTATTGCCTTGTTGGCCATTTTTTTTGACATGCTAAATTTCAAGGTTTTTGGCCGTTTTTGGCCTTAATTCCCACTTTGTGTGCCATAACGCATCTCTACAAGCTATTCTACATTGTTTTCAGCCATTTTTAGGAGGGGGCAAAATTTGACTTTTTTCGACATACTATACTATTGCCTTGTTGGCCATTTTTTTTGACATGCAAAATTCTGAGGTTTTTGGCAATTATTGGCCTTAATTCCCACTTTGTATACCATAATGTGCCTCTCTATGCTATTTTAGATCGTTTTTATCCATTTTTAGGAGGCGTCAAAATTTGACTTTTTTCGACATACTATACTATTGCCTTGTTGGCCATTTTTTTGACATGCTAAATTATCAGGTTTTTGGCTTTTTGGTCTTAATTCCCACTTTGTGTGCCATAACGCATCTCTACAAGCTATTCTACATTGTTTTCAGCCATTTTTAGGAGGGGGCAAAATTTGACTTTTTTCGACATACTATACTATTGCCTTGTTGGCCATTTTTTTTGACATGCAAAATTTTGAGGTTTTTGGCAATTATTGGCCTTAATTCCCACTTTGTACACTGTAATGTGCCTCTTTATGCTATTTTAGATCGTTTTTATCCATTTTTAGGAGGCGTCAAAATTTGACTTTTTTCGACATACTATACTATTGCCTTCTTGGCCATTTTTTTGACATGCTAAATTATCAGGTTTTTAGCCGTTTTTGGTCTTAATTCCCACTTTGTGTGCCATAACGCATCTCTACAAGCTATTTTACAACGTTTTCAGCCATTTTTAGGAGGGGGCAAAATTGGACTTTTTTCGACATACTATACTATTGCCTTGTTGGCCATTTTTTTTGACATGCTAAATTTCAAGGTTTTTGGCCGTTTTTGGCCTTAATTCCCACTTTGTGTGCCATAACGCATCTCTACAAGCTATTCTACATTGTTTTCAGCCATTTTAGGAGGGGCAAAATTTGACTTTTTTCGACATACTATACTATTGCCTTGTTGGCCTTTTTCTTTGACGTGCTAAATTTGGGGGTTTTTGGCAATTATTGGCCTTAATTCCCACTTTGTACACTGTAATGTGCCTCTTTATGCTATTTTAGATCGTTTTTATCCATTTTTAGGAGGCGTCAAAATTTGACTTTTTTCGACATACTATACTATTGCCTTGTTGGCCATTTTTTTTGACATGCTAAATTTCAAGGTTTTTGGCCGTTTTTGACCTTAATTCCCACTTTGTGTACCATAACGCATCTTTACAAGCTATTTTACAACGTTTTCAGCCATTTTTAGGAGGGGGCAAAATTTGACTTTTTTCGACATACTATACTATTGCCTTGTTGGCCATTTTTTTGACATGCTATATTTCAAGGTTTTTGGCCGTTTTTGACCTTAATTCCCACTTTGTGTACCATAACGCATCTTTACAAGCTATTTTACAACGTTTTCAGCCATTTTTAGGAGGGGTCAAAATTTGACTTTTTTCGACATACTATACTATTGCCTTGTTGGCCATTTTTTTTGACATGCTAAATTTCAAGGTTTTTGGCCGTTTTTGACCTTAATTCCCACTTTGTGTACCATAACGCATCTCTACAAGCTATTCTACATTGTTTTCAGCCATTTTTAGGAGGGTCAAAATTTGACTTTTTCGACATACTATACTATTGCCTTGTTGGCCATTTTTTGACATGCTAAATTTCAAGGTTTTTGGCCGTTTTTGACCTTAATTCCCACTTTGTGTACCATAACGCATCTCTACAAGCTATTCTACATTGTTTTCAGCCATTTTTAGGAGGGGTCAAAATTTGACTTTTTTCGACATACTATACTATTGCCTTGTTGGCCATTTTTTTTGACATGCTAAATTTCAAGGTTTTTGGCCGTTTTTGACCTTAATTCCCACTTTCTGTTCCATAACGCATCTCTACAAGCTATTTTACATTGTTTTCAGCCATTTTTAGGAGGGGGCAAAATTTGACTTTTTTCGACATACTATACTATTGCCTTGTTGGCCATTTTTTTTGACATGCAAAATTCTGAGGTTTTTGGCAATTATTGGCCTTAATTCCCACTTTGTACACTGTAATGTGCCTCTTTATGCTATTTTAGATCGTTTTTATCCATTTTTAGGAGGCGTCAAAATTTGACTTTTTTCGACATACTATACTATTGCCTTGTTGGCCATTTTTTTGACATGCTAAATTTCAAGGTTTTTGGCCGTTTTTGACCTTAATTCCCACTTTGTGTACCATAACGCATCTCTACAAGCTATTTTACAACGTTTTCAGCCATTTTTAGGAGGGGGCAAAATTTGACTTTTTTCGACATACTATACTATTGCCTTGTTGGCCATTTTTTTTGACATGCTAAATTTCAAGGTTTTTGGCCGTTTTTGACCTTAATTCCCACTTTGTGTACCATAACGCATCTCTACAAGCTATTCTACATTGTTTTCAGCCATTTTTAGGAGGGGTCAAAATTTGACTTTTTCGACATACTATACTATTGCCTTGTTGGCCATTTTTTGACATGCTAAATTTCAAGGTTTTTTGGCCGTTTTGACCTTAATTCCCACTTTGTGTACCATAACGCATCTCTACAAGCTATTCTACATTGTTTTCAGCCATTTTTAGGAGGGGGCAAAATTTGACTTTTTTCGACATACTATACTATTGCGTTGTTGGCCATTTTTTTGACATGCTAAATTTCAAGGTTTTTTGGCAATTATTGACCTTAATTCCCACTTTGTGTACCATAACGCATCTCTACAAGCTATTCTACATTGTTTTCAGCCATTTTTAGAGGGGTCAAATTTGACTTTTTTCGACATACTATACTATTGCCTTGTTGGCCATTTTTTTGACTTCCTAAATTATCAGGTTTTTAGCCGTTTTTGACCTTAATTCCCACTTTGTGTACCATAACGCATCTTTACAAGCTATTTTACAACGTTTTCAGCCATTTTTAGGAGGGGGCAAAATTTGACTTTTTTCGACATACTATACTATTGCCTTGTTGGCCATTTTTTTTGACATGCTAAATTTCAAGGTTTTTGGCCGTTTTTGACCTTAATTCCCACTTTGTGTACCATAACGCATCTCTACAAGCTATTCTACATTGTTATCAGCCATTTTTAGGAGGGGTCAAAATTTGACTTTTTTCGACATACTATACTATTGCCTTGTTGGCCATTTTTTTGACATGCTAAATTATCAGGTTTTTGACTTTTTGGTCTTAATTCCCTCTTTGTGTGCTATAACGCATCTCTACAAGCTATTCTACATTGTTTTCAGCCATTTTTAGGAGGGGGCAAAATTTGACTTTTTTCGACATACTATACTATTGCCTTGTTGGCCATTTTTTTTGACATGCTAAATTTCACGGTTTTTGGCCGTTTTTGACCTTAATTCCCACTTTGTGTACCATAACGCATCTTTACAAGCTATTTTACATTGTGTTCAGCCATTTTTAGGAGGGGGCAAAATTTGACTTTTTTCGACATACTATACTATTGCCTTGTTGGCCATTTTTTTTGACATGCAAAATTTTGAGGTTTTTGGCAATTATTGGCCTTAATTCCCACTTTGTATACCATAATGTGCCTCTACATGCTATTTTAGATCGTTTTATCCATTTTTAGGAGGTGTCAAAATTTGACTTTTTCGACATACTATACTATTGCCTTGTTGGCCATTTTTTTGACATGCTAAATTTCAAGGTTTTTGCTTTGACCTTAATTCCCACTTTGTGTACCATAACGCATCTTTACAAGCTATTTTACAACGTTTTCAGCCATTTTTAGGAGGGGGCAAAATTTGACTTTTTTCGACATACTATACTATTGCCTTGTTGGCCATTTTTTTTGACATGCAAAATTCTGAGGTTTTTGGCCGTTTTTGACCTTAATTCCCACTTTGTGTACCATAACGCATCTCTACAAGCTATTCTACATTGTTTTCAGCCATTTTTAGGAGGGGGCAAAATTTGACTTTTTTCGACAAACTATACTATTGCCTTGTTGGCCATTTTTTTTGACATGCTAAATTTCAAGGTTTTTGGCCGTTTTTGACCTTAATTCCCACTTTGTGTACCATAACGCATCTTTACAAGCTATTTTACAACATTTTCAGCCATTTTTAGGAGGGGGCAAAATTTGACTTTTTTCGACATACTATACTATTGCCTTGTTGGCCATTTTTTTTGACATGCAAAATTTTGAGGTTTTTGGCAATTATTGGCCTTAATTCCCACTTTGTACACTGTAATGTGCCTCTTTATGCTATTTTAGATCGTTTTTATCCATTTTTAGGAGGCGTCAAAATTTGACTTTTTTCGACATACTATACTATTGCCTTCTTGGTCATTTTTTTGACTTCCTAAATTATCAGGTTTTTAGCCGTTTTTGGTCTTAATTCCCACTTTGTGTACCATAACGCATCTCTACAAGCTATTTTACAACGTTTTCAGCCATTTTTAGGAGGGGTCAAAATTTGACTTTTTTCGACATACTATACTATTGCCTTGTTGGCCATTTTTTTTGACATGCTAAATTTCAAGGTTTTTGGCCGTTTTTGACCTTAATTCCCACTTTGTGTACCATAACACATCTCTACAAGCTATTCTACATTGTTTTCAGCCATTTTTAGGAGGGGTCAAAATTTGACTTTTTTCGACATACTATACTATTGCCTTCTTGGCCATTTTTTTGACTTCCTAAATTATCAGGTTTTTAGCCGTTTTTGGTCTTAATTCCCACTTTGTGTACCATAACGCATCTCTACAAGCTATTCTACATTGTTTTCAGCCATTTTTAGGAGGGGGCAAAATTGGACTTTTTTTCGACATACTATACTATTGCCTTGTTGGCCATTTTTTTGACATGCTAAATTTCAAGGTTTTTGGCCGTTTTTGACCTTAATTCCCACTTTGTGTACCATAACGCATCTCTACAAGCTATTCTACATTGTTTTCAGCCATTTTTAGGAGGGGTCAAAATTTGACTTTTTTCGACATACTATACTATTGCCTTCTTGGCCATTTTTTTTGACATGCAAAATTTTGAGGTTTTTGGCAATTATTGGCCTTAATTCCCACTTTGTATACCATAATGTGCCTCTCTATGCTATTTTAGATCGTTTTTATCCATTTTTAGGAGGTGTCAAAATTTGACTTTTTTCGACATACTATACTATTGCCTTGTTGGCCATTTTTTTTGACATGCTAAATTTCAAGGTTTTTGGCCGTTTTTGACCTTAATTCCCACTTTGTGTACCATAACGCATCTTTACAAGCTATTTTACAACGTTTTCAGCCATTTTTAGGAGGGGGCAAAATTTGACTTTTTTCGACATACTATACTATTGCCTTGTTGGCCATTTTTTTTGACATGCAAAATTCTGAGGTTTTTGGCCGTTTTTGACCTTAATTCCCACTTTGTGTACCATAACGCATCTCTACAAGCTATTCTACATTGTTTTCAGCCATTTTAGGAGGGGCAAAATTTGACTTTTTTCGACATACTATACTATTGCCTTGTTGGCCATTTTTTTTGACATGCTAAATTTCAAGGTTTTTGGCCGTTTTTGACCTTAATTCCCACTTTGTGTACCATAACGCATCTTTACAAGCTATTTTACAACATTTTCAGCCATTTTTAGGAGGGGGCAAAATTTGACTTTTTTCGACATACTATACTATTGCCTTGTTGGCCATTTTTTTTGACATGCAAAATTTTGAGGTTTTTGGCAATTATTGGCCTTAATTCCCACTTTGTACACTGTAATGTGCCTCTTTATGCTATTTTAGATCGTTTTTATCCATTTTTAGGAGGCGTCAAAATTTGACTTTTTTCGACATACTATACTATTGCCTTCTTGGTCATTTTTTTGACTTCCTAAATTATCAGGTTTTTAGCCGTTTTTGGTCTTAATTCCCACTTTGTGTACCATAACGCATCTCTACAAGCTATTTTACAACGTTTTCAGCCATTTTTAGGAGGGGTCAAAATTTGACTTTTTTCGACATACTATACTATTGCCTTGTTGGCCATTTTTTGACATGCTAAATTTCAAGGTTTTTGGCCGTTTTTGGCCTTAATTCCCACTTTGTGTACCATAACACATCTCTACAAGCTATTCTACATTGTTTTCAGCCATTTTTAGGAGGGGTCAAAATTTGACTTTTTTCGACATACTATACTATTGCCTTCTTGGCCATTTTTTTGACTTCCTAAATTATCAGGTTTTTAGCCGTTTTTGGTCTTAATTCCCACTTTGTGTACCATAACGCATCTCTACAAGCTATTCTACATTGTTTTCAGCCATTTTTAGGAGGGGGCAAAATTGGACTTTTTTTCGACATACTATACTATTGCCTTGTTGGCCATTTTTTTGACATGCTAAATTTCAAGGTTTTTGGCCGTTTTTGACCTTAATTCCCACTTTGTGTACCATAACGCATCTCTACAAGCTATTCTACATTGTTTTCAGCCATTTTTAGGAGGGGTCAAAATTTGACTTTTTTCGACATACTATACTATTGCCTTGTTGGCCATTTTTTTTGACATGCTAAATTTCAAGGTTTTTGGCCGTTTTTGACCTTAATTCCCACTTTGTGTACCATAACGCATCTCTACAAGCTATTCTACATTGTTTTCAGCCATTTTAGGAGGGGTCAAATTTGACTTTTTTCGACATACTATCCTTTGGCCTTCTGGGCAATTTTTTGACTTCCTAAATTATCAGGTTTTTAGCCGTTTTTGGTCTTAATTCCCACTTTGTGTACCATAACGCATCTCTACAAGCTATTCTACATTGTTTTCAGCCATTTTTAGGAGGGGTCAAAATTTGACTTTTTTCGACATACTATACTATTGCCTTGTTGGCCATTTTTTTTTACATGCTAAATTTCAAGGTTTTTGGCCGTTTTTGACCTTAATTCCCACTTTGTGTACCATAACGCATCTTTACTAGCTATTTTACAACATTTTCAGCCATTTTTAGGAGGGGCAAAATTGACTTTTTTCGACATACTATACTATTGCCTTGTTGGCCATTTTTTGACATGCTAAATTTCAAGGTTTTTGGCCGTTTTTGACCTTAATTCCCACTTTGTGTACCATAACGCATCTCTACAAGCTATTCTACATTGTTTTCAGCCATTTTTAGGAGGGGTCAAATTTGACTTTTTTCGACATACTATACTATTGCCTTGTTGGCCATTTTTTTTGACATGCTAAATTTCAAGGTTTTTGGCCGTTTTTGACCTTAATTCCCACTTTGTGTACCATAACGCATCTCTACAAGCTATTCTACATTGTTTTCAGCCATTTTTAGGAGGGGTCAAAATTTGACTTTTTTCGACATACTATACTATTGCCTTGTTGGCCATTTTTTTTGACATGCTAAATTTCAAGGTTTTTGGCCGTTTTTGGCCTTAATTCCCACTTTCTGTGCTATAACGCATCTCTACAAGCTATTCTACATTGTTTTCAGCCATTTTTAGGAGGGGCAAATTGGACTTTTTCGACATACTATACTATTGCCTTGTTGGCCATTTTTTTTGACGTGCTAAATTTGGGGGTTTTTGGCAATTATTGGCCTTAATTCCCACTTTGTACACTGTAATGTGCCTCTTTATGCTATTTTAGATCGTTTTTATCCATTTTTAGGAGGCGTCAAAATTTGACTTTTTTCGACATACTATACTATTGCCTTGTTGGCCATTTTTTTGACATGCTATATTTCAAGGTTTTTGGCCGTTTTTGACCTTAATTCACACTTTGTGTACCATAACGCATCTTTACAAGCTATTTTACAACGTTTTCAGCCATTTTTAGGAGGGGGCAAAATTTGACTTTTTTCGACATACTATACTATTGCCTTGTTGGCCATTTTTTTTGACATGCAAAATTCTGAGGTTTTTGGCCGTTTTTGACCTTAATTCCCACTTTGTGTACCATAACGCATCTCTACAAGCTATTCTACATTGTTTTCAGCCATTTTTAGGAGGGGGCAAAATTTGACTTTTTTCGACATACTATACTATTGCCTTGTTGGCCATTTTTTTTGACATGCTAAATTTCAAGGTTTTTGGCCGTTTTTGACCTTAATTCCCACTTTGTGTACCATAACACATCTCTACAAGCTATTCTACATTGTTTTCAGCCATTTTTAGGAGGGGTCAAAATTTGACTTTTTTCGACATACTATACTATTGCCTTCTTGGCCATTTTTTTGACTTCCTAAATTATCAGGTTTTTAGCCGTTTTTGGTCTTAATTCCCACTTTGTGTACCATAACGCATCTCTACAAGCTATTCTACATTGTTTTCAGCCATTTTTAGGAGGGGTCAAAATTTGACTTTTTTCGACATACTATACTATTGCCTTGTTGGCCATTTTTTTTGACATGCTAAATTTCAAGGTTTTTGGCCGTTTTTGACCTTAATTCCCACTTTGTGTACCATAACGCATCTTTACAAGCTATTTTACAACATTTTCAGCCATTTTTAGGAGGGGGCAAAATTGGACTTTTTTCGACATACTATACTATTGCCTTGTTGGCCATTTTTTTGACATGCTAAATTTCAAGGTTTTTGGCCGTTTTTGACCTTAATTCCCACTTTGTGTGCCATAACGCATCTCTACAAGCTATTCTACATTGTTTTCAGCCATTTTTAGGAGGGGTCAAAATTTGACTTTTTTCGACATACTATACTATTGCCTTGTTGGCCATTTTTTTTGACATGCTAAATTTCAAGGTTTTTGGCCGTTTTTGACCTTAATTCCCACTTTGTGTACCATAACGCATCTCTACAAGCTATTCTACATTGTTTTCAGCCATTTTTAGGAGGGGTCAAAATTTGACTTTTTTCGACATACTATACTATTGCCTTGTTGGCCATTTTTTTGACATGCTATATTTCAAGGTTTTTGGCCGTTTTTGACCTTAATTCACACTTTGTGTACCATAACGCATCTTTACAAGCTATTTTACAACGTTTTCAGCCATTTTTAGGAGGGGGCAAAATTTGACTTTTTTCGACATACTATACTATTGCCTTGTTGGCCATTTTTTTTGACATGCAAAATTTTGAGGTTTTTGGCAATTATTGGCCTTAATTCCCACTTTGTATACCATAATGTGCCTCTCTATGCTATTTTAGATCGTTTTTATCCATTTTTAGGAGGCGTCAAAATTTGACTTTTTTCGACATACTATACTATTGCCTTGTTGGCCATTTTTTTTGACATGCTAAATTTCAAGGTTTTTGGCCGTTTTTGACCTTAATTCCCACTTTGTGTACCATAACACATCTCTCCAAGCTATTCTACATTATTTTCAGCCATTTTAGGAGGGGTCAAAATTTGACTTTTTTCGACATACTATACTATTGCCTTCTTGGCCATTTTTTGACTTCCTAAATTATCAGGTTTTTAGTTTTTTTGGTCTTAATTCCCACTTTGTGTACCATAACGCATCTCTACAAGCTATTCTACATTGTTTTCAGCCATTTTTAGGAGGGGTCAAAATTGGACTTTTTTCGACATACTATACTATTGCCTTGTTGGCCATTTTTTTTTACATGCTAAATTTCAAGGTTTTTGGCCGTTTTTGACCTTAATTCCCACTTTGTGTACCATAACGCATCTTTACAAGCTATTTTACAACATTTTCAGCCATTTTTAGGAGGGGGCAAAATTGGACTTTTTTCGACATACTATACTATTGCCTTGTTGGCCATTTTTTTGACATGCTAAATTTCAAGGTTTTTGGCCGTTTTTGACCTTAATTCCCACTTTGTGTACCATAACGCATCTCTACAAGCTATTCTACATTGTTTTCAGCCATTTTTAGGAGGGGTCAAAATTTGACTTTTTTCGACATACTATACTATTGCCTTGTTGGCCATTTTTTTTGACATGCTAAATTTCAAGGTTTTTGGCCGTTTTTGACCCTAATTCCCACTTTGTGTCCCATAACGCATCTCTTCAAGCTATTTTACATTGTTTTCAGCCATTTTTAGGAGGGGGCAAAATTGGACTTTTTTCGACATACTATACTATTGCCTTGTTGGCCATTTTTTTTGACGTGCTAAATTTGGGGGTTTTTGGCAATTATTGGCCTTAATTCCCACTTTGTACACTGTAATGTGCCTCTTTATGCTATTTTAGATCGTTTTTATCCATTTTTAGGAGGCGTCAAAATTTGACTTTTTTCGACATACTATACTATTGCCTTGTTGGCCATTTTTTTGACATGCTATATTTCAAGGTTTTTGGCCGTTATTGACCTTAATTCACACTTTGTGTACCATAACGCATCTTTACAAGCTATTTTACAACGTTTTCAGCCATTTTTAGGAGGGGGCAAAATTTGACTTTTTTCGACATACTATACTATTGCCTTGTTGGCCATTTTTTTGACATGCAAAATTCTGAGGTTTTTGGCCGTTTTTGACCTTAATTCCCACTTTGTGTACCATAACGCATCTCTACAAGCTATTCTACATTGTTTTCAGCCATTTTTAGGAGGGGCAAATTTGACTTTTTTCGACATACTATACTATTGCCTTGTTGGCCATTTTTTTTGACATGCTAAATTTCAAGGTTTTTGGCCGTTTTTGGCCTTAATTCCCACTTTCTGTGCTATAACGCATCTCTACAAGCTATTCTACATTGTTTTCAGCCATTTTTAGGAGGGGGCAAAATTGGACTTTTTTCGACATACTATACTATTGCCTTGTTGGCCATTTTTTTTGACGTGCTAAATTTGGGGGTTTTTTTTGCAATTATTGGCCTTAATTCCCACTTTGTACACTGTAATGTGCCTCTTTATGCTATTTTAGATCGTTTTTATCCATTTTTAGGAGGCGTCAAAATTTGACTTTTTTCGACATACTATACTATTGCCTTGTTGGCCATTTTTTTTGACATGCTAAATTTCAAGGTTTTTGGCCGTTTTTGACCTTAATTCCCACTTTGTGTACCATAACGCATCTTTACAAGCTATTTTACAACATTTTCAGCCATTTTTAGGAGGGGGCAAAATTGGACTTTTTTCGACATACTATACTATTGCCTTGTTGGCCATTTTTTTGACATGCTAAATTTCAAGGTTTTTGGCCGTTTTGACCTTAATTCCCACTTTGTGTACCATAACGCATCTTTACAAGCTATTTTACAACGTTTTCAGCCATTTTTAGGAGGGGTCAAAATTTGACTTTTTTCGACATACTATACTATTGCCTTGTTGGCCATTTTTTTTGACATGCAAAATTTCAAGGTTTTTGGCCGTTTTTGACCTTAATTCCCACTTTGTGTACCATAACGCATCTCTACAAGCTATTCTACATTGTTTTCAGCCATTTTTAGGAGGGGTCAAAATTTGACTTTTTTCGACATACTATACTATTGCCTTGTTGGCCATTTTTTTGACATGCTAAATTTCAAGGTTTTGGCCGTTTTGACCTTAATTCCCACTTTGTGTACCATAACGCATCTCTACAAGCTATTCTACATTGTTTTCAGCCATTTTAGGAGGGGCAAAATTTGACTTTTTCGACATACTATACTATTGCCTTGTTGGCCATTTTTTTTGACATGCTAAATTTCAAGGTTTTTGGCCGTTTTTGGCCTTAATTCCCACTTTCTGTGCTATAACGCATCTCTACAAGCTATTCTACATTGTTTTCAGCCATTTTTAGGAGGGCAAATTGGACTTTTTTCGACATACTATACTATTGCCTTGTTGGCCATTTTTTTTGACGTGCTAAATTTGGGGGTTTTTGGCAATTATTGGCCTTAATTCCCACTTTGTACACTGTAATGTGCCTCTTTATGCTATTTTAGATCGTTTTTATCCATTTTTAGGAGGCGTCAAAATTTGACTTTTTCGACATACTATACTATTGCCTTGTTGGCCATTTTTTTGACATGCTAAATTTCAAGGTTTTTGGCCGTTTTGACCTTAATTCCCACTTTGTGTACCATAACGCATCTTTACAAGCTATTTTACAACATTTTCAGCCATTTTTAGGAGGGGCAAAATTGGACTTTTTCGACATACTATACTATTGCCTTGTTGGCCATTTTTTTGACATGCTAAATTTCAAGGTTTTTGGCCGTTTTTGACCTTAATTCCCACTTTGTGTACCATAACGCATCTCTACAAGCTATTCTACATTGTTTTCAGCCATTTTTAGGAGGGGTCAAAATTTGACTTTTTTCGACATACTATACTATTGCCTTGTTGGCCATTTTTTTGACATGCTAAATTTCAAGGTTTTTGGCCGTTTTTGACCTTAATTCCCACTTTGTGTACCATAACGCATCTCTACAAGCTATTCTACATTGTTTTCAGCCATTTTAGGAGGGGTCAAAATTGGACTTTTTTCGACATACTATACTATTGCCTTGTTGGCCATTTTTTTTGACGTGCTGAATTTCAAGGTTTTGGCCGTTTTGACCTTAATTCCCACTTTGTGTACCATAACGCATCTCTACAAGCTATTCTACATTGTTTTCAGCCATTTTAGGAGGGGGTCAAAATTTGACTTTTTCGACATACTATACTATTGCCTTGTTGGCCATTTTTTGACATGCTAAATTTCAAGGTTTTTTGGCCGCTTTTGGCCTTAATTCCCACTTTCTGTGCTATAACGCATCTCTACAAGCTATTCTACATTGTTTTCAGCCATTTTTAGGAGGGGCAAATTGGACTTTTTTCGACATACTATACTATTGCCTTGTTGGCCATTTTTTTGATTGCTAAATTTGGGGGTTTTTGGCAATTATTGGCCTTAATTCCCACTTTGTACACTGTAATGTGCCTCTTTATGCTATTTTAGATCGTTTTTATCCATTTTTAGGAGGCGTCAAAATTTGACTTTTTTCGACATACTATACTATTGCCTTGTTGGCCATTTTTTTGACATGCTATATTTCAAGGTTTTGGCCGTTTTGACCTTAATTCCCACTTTGTGTACCATAACGCATCTTTACAAGCTATTTTACAACATTTTCAGCCATTTTTAGGAGGAGTCAAAATTTGACTTTTTTCGACATACTATACTATTGAATTGCCATTTTTTTTACATGATAAATTATGAGGTTTTTGGCCTTTTTGGGCCTTTATTCCCAATTTATATACCATAACGCATCTCTATAAGTCATTCTAGCTTGTTTTAAGCCATTTTTAGGAGGGGTCAAAATTTGACTTTTTTTGACATACTATACTATTGCCTTTTTGGCCATGTTTTTGACATGCTAAATTTTTAGGTTTTTGGCCGCTTTTTGACCTTAATTCCCACTTTGTGTACCATAACGCATCTCTACAAGCTATTCTACATTGTTTTCAGCCATTTTAGGAGGGGTCAAAATTTGACTTTTTCGACATACTATACAATTGCCTTGTTGGCCATTTTTTTGACATGCTAAATTTCAAGGTTTTGGCCGTTTTGACCTTAATTCCCACTTTGTGTACCATAACGCATCTCTACAAGCTATTCTACATTGTTTTCAGCCATTTTTAGGAGGGGTCAAAATTTGACTTTTTCGACATACTATACTATTGCCTTGTTGGCCATTTTTTTGACATGCTAAATTTCAAGGTTTTTGGCCGTTTTGACCTTAATTCCCACTTTGTGTACCATAACGCATCTCTACAAGCTATTCTACATTGTTTTCAGCCATTTTAGGAGGGGTCAAAATTTGACTTTTTTCGACATACTATACTATTGCCTTGTTGGCCATTTTTTTGACATGCTAAATTTCAAGGTTTTTGGCCGTTTTGACCTTAATTCCCACTTTGTGTACCATAACGCATCTCTACAAGCTATTCTACATTGTTTTCAGCCATTTTAGGAGGGGTCAAAATTGGACTTTTTCGACATACTATACTATTGCCTTCATGGCCATTTTTTTGACATGCTAAATTTCAAGGTTTTTGGCCGTTTTTGGCCTTAATTCCCACTTTCTGTGCTATAACGCATCTCTACAAGCTATTCTACATTGTTTTCAGCCATTTTTAGGAGGGGGCAAAATTGGACTTTTTTCGACATACTATACTATTGCCTTGTTGGCCATTTTTTTTGACGTGCTAAATTTGGGGGTTTTTGGCAATTATTGGCCTTAATTCCCACTTTGTACACTGTAATGTGCCTCTTTATGCTATTTTAGATCGTTTTTATCCATTTTTAGGAGGCGTCAAAATTTGACTTTTTTCGACATACTATACTATTGCCTTGTTGGCCATTTTTTTGACATGCTAAATTTCAAGGTTTTGGCCGTTTTGACCTTAATTCCCACTTTGTGTACCATAACGCATCTTTACAAGCTATTTTACAACATTTTCAGCCATTTTAGGAGGGGCAAAATTTGACTTTTTTCGACATACTATACTATTGCCTTGTTGGCCATTTTTTTGACATGCTAAATTTCAAGGTTTTTGGCCGTTTTTGACCTTAATTCCCACTTTGTGTACCATAACGCATCTCTACAAGCTATTCTACATTGTTTTCAGCCATTTTTACGAGGGGTCAAAATTTGACTTTTTCGACATACTATACTATTGCCTTTGTTGGCCATTTTTTTGACATGCTAAATTTCAAGGTTTTTGGCCGTTTTTGGCCTTAATTCCCACTTTCTGTGCTATAACGCATCTCTACAAGCTATTCTACATTGTTTTCAGCCATTTTTAGGAGGGGGCAAAATTGGACTTTTTTCGACATACTATACTATTGCCTTGTTGGCCATTTTTTTTGACGTGCTAAATTTGGGGGTTTTTGGCAATTATTGGCCTTAATTCCCACTTTGTACACTGTAATGTGCCTCTTTATGCTATTTTAGATCATTTTTATCCATTTTTAGGAGGCGTCAAAATTTGACTTTTTTCGACATACTATACTATTGCCTTGTTGGCCATTTTTTTTGACATGCTAAATTTCAAGGTTTTGGCCGTTTTGACCTTAATTCCCACTTTGTGTACCATAACGCATCTTTACAAGCTATTTTACAACATTTTCAGCCATTTTTAGGAGGGGGCAAAATTTGACTTTTTTCGACATACTATACTATTGCCTTGTTGGCCATTTTTTTTGACATGCTAAATTTCAAGGTTTTTGGCCGTTTTGACCTTAATTCCCACTTTGTGTACCATAACGCATCTCTACAAGCTATTCTACATTGTTTTCAGCCATTTTTAGGAGGGTCAAAATTTGACTTTTTCGACATACTATACTATTGCCTTGTTGGCCATTTTTTTTGACATGCTAAATTTCAAGGTTTTTGGCCGTTTTTGACCTTAATTCCCACTTTGTGTACCATAACGCATCTCTACAAGCTATTCTACATTGTTTTCAGCCATTTTTAGGAGGGGTCAAAATTTGACTTTTTTCGACATACTATACTATTGCCTTGTTGGCCATTTTTTTGACATGCTAAATTTCAAGGTTTTTGGCCGTTTTTGACCTTAATTCCCACTTTGTGTACCATAACGCATCTCTACAAGCTATTCTACATTGTTTTCAGCCATTTTTAGGAGGGGGCAAATTGACTTTTTCGACATACTATACTATTGCCTTGTTGGCCATTTTTTTGACATGCTAAATTTCAAGGTTTTTGGCCGTTTTTGACCTTAATTCCCACTTTGTGTACCATAACGCATCTCTACAAGCTATTCTACATTGTTTTCAGCCATTTTAGGAGGGGTCAAAATTTGACTTTTTCGACATACTATACTATTGCCTTGTTGGCCATTTTTTTGACATGCTAAATTTCAAGGTTTTTGGCCGTTTTTGACCTTAATTCCCACTTTGTGTACCATAACGCATCTCTACAAGCTATTCTACATTGTTTTCAGCCATTTTTAGGAGGGGTCAAAATTTGACTTTTTTCGACATACTATACTATTGCCTTGTTGGCCATTTTTTTGACATGCTAAATTTCAAGGTTTTTGGCCGTTTTTGGCCTTAATTCCCACTTTCTGTGCTATAACGCATCTCTACAAGCTATTCTACATTGTTTTCAGCCATTTTTAGGAGGGGGCAAAATTGGACTTTTTCGACATACTATACTATTGCCTTGTTGGCCATTTTTTTTGACGTGCTAAATTTGGGGGTTTTTGGCAATTATTGGCCTTAATTCCCACTTTGTACACTGTAATGTGCCTCTTTATGCTATTTTAGATCGTTTTTATCCATTTTTAGGAGGCGTCAAAATTTGACTTTTTCGACATACTATACTATTGCCTTGTTGGCCATTTTTTTGACATGCTAAATTTCAAGGTTTTTGGCCGTTTTGACCTTAATTCCCACTTTGTGTACCATAACGCATCTTTACAAGCTATTTTACAACGTTTTCAGCCATTTTAGGAGGGGGCAAAATTGGACTTTTTTTCGACATACTATACTATTGCCTTGTTGGCCATTTTTTTGACATGCTAAATTTCAAGGTTTTTGGCCGTTTTTGACCTTAATTCCCACTTTGTGTACCATAACGCATCTCTACAAGCTATTCTACATTGTTTTCAGCCATTTTTAGGAGGGGTCAAAATTTGACTTTTTCGACATACTATACTATTGCCTTGTTGGCCATTTTTTTGACATGCTAAATTTCAAGGTTTTTGGCCGTTTTTGACCTTAATTCCCACTTTGTGTACCATAACGCATCTCTACAAGCTATTCTACATTGTTTTCAGCCATTTTTAGGAGGGGTCAAAATTTGACTTTTTTCGACATACTATACTATTGCCTTGTTGGCCATTTTTTTGACATGCTAAATTTCAAGGTTTTTGGCCGTTTTTGACCTTAATTCCCACTTTGTGTACCATAACGCATCTCTACAAGCTATTCTACATTGTTTTCAGCCATTTTAGGAGGGGTCAAAATTTGACTTTTTCGACATACTATACTATTGCCTTGTTGGCCATTTTTTGACATGCTAAATTTCAAGGTTTTTGGCCGTTTTGACCTTAATTCCCACTTTCTGTGTACCATAACGCATCTTTACAAGCTATTTTACAACATTTTCAGCCATTTTTAGGAGGGGGCAAAATTTGACTTTTTTCGACATACTATACTATTGCCTTGTTGGCCATTTTTTTTGACATGCTAAATTCTGAGGTTTTTGGCAATTATTGGCCTTAATTCCCACTTTGTATACCATAAAGTGCCTCTCTATGCTATTTTAGATCGTTTTTATCCATTTTTAGGAGGCGTCAAAATTTGACTTTTTTCGACATACTATACTATTGCCTTGTTGGCCATTTTTTTGACTTCCTAAATTATCAGGTTTTTAGCCGTTTTTGGTCTTAATTCCCACTTTGTGTGCCATAACGCATCTCTACAAGCTATTCTACATTGTTTTCAGCCATTTTTAGGAGGGGGCAAAATTTGACTTTTTTCGACATACTATACTATTGCCTTGTTGGCCATTTTTTTTGACGTGCTAAATTTGGGGGTTTTTGGCAATTATTGGCCTTAATTCCCACTTTGTACACTGTAATGTGCCTCTTTATGCTATTTTAGATCGTTTTTATCCATTTTTAGGAGGCGTCAAAATTTGACTTTTTTCGACATACTATACTATTGCCTTGTTGGCCATTTTTTTTGACATGCAAAATTTTGAGGTTTTTGGCAATTATTGGCCTTAATTCCCACTTTGTACACTGTAATGTGCCTCTTTATGCTATTTTAGATAGTTTTTATCCATTTTTAGGAGGCGTCAAAATTTGACTTTTTTCGACATACTATACTATTGCCTTGTTGGCCATTTTTTTTGACATGCTAAATTTCAAGGTTTTTGGCCGTTTTTGACCTTAATTCCCACTTTGTGTACCATAACGCATCTTTACAAGCTATTTTACAACGTTTTCAGCCATTTTTAGGAGGGGGCAAAATTTGACTTTTTTCGACATACTATACTATTGCCTTGTTGGCCATTTTTTTTGACATGCTAAATTTCAAGGTTTTTGGCCGTTTTTGGTCTTAATTCCCACTTTGTGTGCTATAACGCATCTCTACAAGCTATTTTACAACGTTTTCAGCCATTTTTAGGAGGGGTCAAAATTTGACTTTTTTCGACATACTATACTATTGCCTTGTTGGCCATTTTTTTTGACATGCAAAATTCTGAGGTTTTTGGCCGTTTTTGACCTTAATTCCCACTTTGTGTACCATAACGCATCTTTACAAGCTATTTTACAACGTTTTCAGCCATTTTTAGGAGGGGGCAAAATTTGACTTTTTTCGACATACTATACTATTGCCTTGTTGGCCATTTTTTTTGACATGCAAAATTCTGAGGTTTTTGGCAATTATTGGCCTTAATTCCCACTTTGTATACCATAAAGTGCCTCTCTATGCTATTTTAGATCGTTTTTATCCATTTTTAGGAGGCATCAAAATTTGACTTTTTTCGACATACTATACTGTTGCCTTGTTGGCCATTTTTTTGACTTCCTAAATTATCAGGTTTTTAGCCGTTTTTGGTCTTGATTCCCACTTTCTGTGCTATAACGCATCTTTACGAGCTATTCTACATTGTTTTCAGCCATTTTCAGGAGGGGTCAAAATTTGACTTTTTTCGACATACTATACTATTGCCTTGTTGGCCATTTTTTTTGACATGCAAAATTTTGAGGTTTTTGGCAATTATTGGCCTTAATTCCCACTTTGTATACCATAATGTGCCTCTCTATGCTATTTTAGATCGTTTTTATCCATTTTTAGGAGGCGTCAAAATTTGACTTTTTTCGACATACTATACTATTGCCTTGTTGGCCATTTTTTTGACTTCCTAAATTATCAGGTTTTTAGCCGTTTTTGGTCTTAATTCCCACTTTGTGTACCATAACGCATCTCTACAAGCTATTCTACATTGTTTTCAGCCATTTTTAGGAGGGGTCAAAATTTGACTTTTTTTGACATACTATACTATTGCCTTGTTGGCCATTTTTTTTTACATACTAAATTCTGAGGTTTTTGGCAATTATTGGCCTTAATTCCCACTTTGTACACTGTAATGTGCCTATTTATGCTATTTTAGATCGTTTTTATCCATTTTTAGGAGGCGTCAAAATTTGACTTTTTTCGACATACTATACTATTGCCTTGTTGGCCATTTTTTTTGACATGCTAAATTTCAAGGTTTTTGGCCGTTTTTGACCTTAATTCCCACTTTGTGTACCATAACGCATCTTTACAAGCTATTTTACAACGTTTTCAGCCATTTTTAGGAGGGGGCAAAATTTGACTTTTTTCGACATACTATACTATTGCCTTGTTGGCCATTTTTTTGACATGTAAAATTTTGAGGTTTTTGGCAATTATTGGCCTTAATTCCCACTTTGTACACTGTAATGTGCCTCTTTATGCTATTTTAGATCGTTTTTATCCATTTTTAGGAGGCGTCAAAATTTGACTTTTTTCGACATACTATACTATTGCCTTGTTGGCCATTTCTTTGACTTCCTAAATTATCAGGATTTTAGCCATTTTTGGTCTTAATTCCCACTTTCTGTGCTATAACGCATCTCTACAAGCTATTCTACATTGTTTTCAGCCATTTTTAGGAGGGGGCAAAATTTGACTTTTTTCGACATACTATACTATTGCCTTGTTGGCCATTTTTTTTGACGTGCAAAATTCTGAGGTTTTTGGCAATTATTGGCCTTAATTCCCACTTTGTATACCATAAAGTGCCTCTCTATGCTATTTTAGATCGTTTTTATCCATTTTTAGGAGGCGTCAAAATTTGACTTTTTTCGACATACTATACTATTGCCTTCTTGGCCATTTTTTTGACTTCCTAAATTATCAGGTTTTTAGCCATTTTTGGTCTTAATTCCCACTTTGTATACCATAATGTGCCTCTCTATGCTATTTTAGATCGTTTTTATCCATTTTTAGGAGGCGTCAAAATTTGACTTTTTTCGACATACTATACTATTGCCTTGTTGGCCATTTTTTTGACTTCCTAAATTTTGAGGTTTTTGGCCGTTTTTGACCTTAATTCCCACTTTGTGTACCATAACGCATCTCTACAAGCTATTCTACATTGTTTTCAGCCATTTTTAGGAGGGCAAAATTTGACTTTTTCGACATACTATACTATTGCCTTGTTGGCCATTTTTTGACTTCCTAAATTATCAGGTTTTTAGCACTTTTGACCTTAATTCCCACTTTGTGTGCCATAACGCATCTCTACAAGCTATTTTACAACGTTTTCAGCCATTTTTAGGAGGGGGCAAAATTTGACTTTTTTCAACATACTATACTATTGCCTTGTTGGCCATTTTTTTGACTTCCTAGATTATCAGGTTTTTAGCCGTTTTTGGTCTTAATTCCCACTTTCTGTGCTATAACGCATCTCTACAAGCTATTCTACATTGTTTTCAGCCATTTTTAGGAGGGGGCAAAATTTGACTTTTTTCGACATACTATACTATTGCCTTGTTGGCCATTTTTTTGACTTCCTAAATTATCAGGTTTTTAGCCGTTTTTGGTCTTGATTCCCACTTTCTGTGCTATAATGCATCTCTACAAGCTATTCTACATTGTTTTCAGCCATTTTTAGGAGGGGGCAAAATTTGACTTTTTTCGACATACTATACTATTGCCTTGTTGGCCATTTTTTTTGACATGCAAAATTTTGAGGTTTTTGGCAATTATTGGCCTTAATTCCCACTTTGTATACTGTAATGTGCCTCTCTATGCTATTTTAGATAATTTTTATCCATTTTTAGGAGGCGTCAAAATTTGACTTTTTTCGACATACTATACTATTGCCTTGTTGGCCATTTTTTTGACTTTCTAAATTTTGAGGTTTTTGGCCATTTTTGACCTTAATTCCCACTTTGTGTACCATAACGCATCTCTACAAGCTATTCTACATTGTTTTCAGCAATTTTTAGGAGGGGACAAAATTTGACTTTTTTCGACATACTATACTATTGCCTTGTTGGCCATTTTTTTTGACATGCAAAATTTTGAGGTTTTTGGCAATTATTGGCCTTAACTCCCACTTTGTATACCATAAAGTGCCTCTCTATGCTATTTTAGATCGTTTTTATCCATTTTTAGGAGGCATCAAAATTTGACTTTTTTCGACATACTATACTGTTGCCTTGTTGGCCATTTTTTTGACATGCTAAATTATCAGGTTTTTAACCGTTTTTGGTCTTAATTCCCACTTTGTGTACCATAACGCATCCCTACAAGCTATTTTACAACGTTTTCAGCCATTTTTAGGAGGCGTCAAAATTTGACTTTTTTCGACATACTATACTATTGCCTTGTTGGCCATTTTTTTGACTTCCTAAATTATCAGGTTTTTAGCCGTTTTTGGTCTTAATTCCCACTTTGTGTACCATAACGCATCTCTACAAGCTATTCTACACTGTTTTCAGCCATTTTTAGGAGGGGGCAAAATTTGACTTTTTTCGACATACTATACTATTGCCTTGTTGGCCATTTTTTTTGACATGCTAAATTTCAAGGTTTTTGGCCGTTTTTGGCCTTAATTCCCACTTTCTGTGCTATAACGCATCTCTACAAGCTATTCTACATTGTTTTCAGCCATTTTTAGGAGGGGTCAAAATTTGACTTTTTTCGACATACTATACTATTGCCTTCTTGGTCATTTTTTTTGACAGGCAAAATTTTGAGGTTTTTGGCAATTATTGGCCTTAATTCCCACTTTGTATACCATAATGTGCCTCTCTATGCTATTTTAGATCGTTTTTATCCATTTTTAGGAGGCGTCAAAATTTGACTTTTTTCGACATTCTATACTATTGCCTTGTTGGCCATTTTTTTGACTTCCTAAATTATCAGGTTTTTAGCCGTTTTTGGTCTTGATTCCCACTTTCTGTGCTATAACGCATCTCTACAAGCTATTCTACATTGTTTTCAGCCATTTTTAGGAGGGGTCAAAATTTGACTTTTTTCGACATACTATACTATTGCCTTGTTGGCCATTTTTTTTGACATGCAAAATTTTGAGGTATTTGGCAATTATTGGCCTTAATTCCCACTTTGTATACCATAATGTGCCTCTCTATGCTATTTTAGATCGTTTTTATCCATTTTTAGGAGGCATCAAAATTTGACTTTTTTCGACATACTATACTATTGCCTTGTTGGCCATTTTTTTGACTTCCTAAATTTTGAGGTTTTTGGCCGTTTTTGGTCTTAATTCCCACTTTGTGTGCCATAATGCATCTCTACAAGCTATTTTACAACGTTTTCAGCCATTTTTAGGTGGGGGCAAAATTTGACTTTTTTCGACATACTATACTATTGCCTTGTTGGCCATTTTTTTGACTTCCTAAATTATCAGGTTTTAGCCGTTTTTGGTCTTGATTCCCACTTTCTGTGCTATAACGCATCTCTACAAGCTATTCTACATTGTTTTCAGCCATTTTTAGGAGGGGGCAAAATTTGACTTTTTTCGACATACTATACTATTGCCTTCTTGGCCATTTTTTTTGACAGGCAAAATTTTGAGGTTTTTGGCAATTATTGGCCTTAATTCCCACTTTGTATACCATAATGTGACTCTCTATGCTATTTTAGATCGTTTTTATCCATTTTTAGGAGGGGTCAAAATTTGACTTTTTTCGACATACTATACTATTGCCTTGTTGGCCATTTTTTTTGACATGCTAAATTTCGAGGTTTTTGGCCGTTTTTGACCTTAATTCCCACTTTGTGTACCATAACGCATCTCTACAAGCTATTTTACAACGTTTTCAGCCATTTTTAGGAGGGTGCAAAATTTGACTTTTTTCCACATACTATACTATTGCCTTTTTGGCCATGTTTTTGACATGCTAAATTTCAAGGTTTTTGGCCGTTTTTGACCTTAATTACCACTTTGTGTACCATAACGCATCTCTACAAGCTATTCTACATTGTTTTCAGCCATTTTTAGGAGGGGGCAAAATTTGACTTTTTTCGACATACTATACTATTGCCTTGTTGGCCATTTTTTTGACTTCCTAAATTATCAGGTTTTTAGCCGTTTTTGACCTTAATTCCCACTTTGTGTGCCATAACGCATCTCTACAAGCTATTTTACAACGTTTTCAGCCATTTTTAGGAGGGGGCAAAATTTGACTTTTTTCGACATACTATACTATTGCCTTGTTGGCCATTTTTTTTGACGTGCTAAATTTTGAGGTTTTTGGCAATTATTGGCCTTAATTCCCACTTTTCATTCCATAATGCGCCTCTCCATGTTATTTTAGATTGTTTTTATCCATTTTTAGGAGGCGTCAAAATTTGACTTTTTTCGACATACTATACTATTGCCTTCTTGACCATTTTTTTTTACTTCCTGAATTTTGAGGTTTTTGGCCGTTTTTGACCTTAATTCCCACTTTGTGTACCATAACGCATCTCTACAAGCTATTCTACATTGTTTTCAGCCATTTTTAGGAGGGGGCAAAATTTGACTTTTTTCGACATACTATACTATTGCCTTGTTGGCCATTTTTTTTGACATGCAAAATTTTGAGGTTTTTGGCAATTATTGGCCTTAATTCCCACTTTGTATACTGTAATGTGCCTCTCTATGCTATTTTAGATTGTTTTTATCCATTTTTAGGAGGCGTCAAAATTTGACTTTTTTCGACATTCTATACTATTGCCTTGTTGGCCATTTTTTTGACTTCCTAAATTATCAGGTTTTTAGCCGTTTTTGGTCTTGATTCCCACTTTCTGTGCTATAACGCATCTCTACAAGCTATTCTACATTGTTTTCAGCCATTTTTAGGAGGGGTCAAAATTTGACTTTTTTCGACATACTATACTATTGCCTTGTTGGCCATTTTTTTGACTTCCTAAATTATCAGGTTTTAGCCGTTTTTGGTCTTAATTCCCACTTTGTGTGCCATAACGCATCTCTACAAGCTATTTTACAACGTTTTCAGCCATTTTTAGGAGGGGTCAAAATTTGACTTTTTTCGACATACTATACTATTGCCTTGTTGGCCATTTTTTTGACTTCCTAAATTATCAGGTTTTCGCCGTTTTTGGTCTTGATTCCCACTTTCTGTGCTATAACGCATCTCTACAAGCTATTCTACATTGTTTTCAGCCATTTTTAGGAGGGGGCAAAATTTGACTTTTTTCGACACACTATACTATTGCCTTGTTGGCCATTTTTTTTGACATGCAAAATTTTGAGGTTTTTGGCAATTATTGGCCTTAATTCCCACTTTGTATACTGTAATGTGCCTCTCTATGCTATTTTAGATAATTTTTATCCATTTTTAGGAGGCGTCAAAATTTGACTTTTTTCGACATACTATACTATTGCCTTGTTGGCCATTTTTTTGACCTCCTAAATTTTGAGGTTTTTGGCCGTTTTTGACCTTAATTCCCACTTTGTGTATCATAAAGCATCTCTACAAGCTATTTTACAACGTTTTCAGCCATTTTTAGGAGGGGTCAAAATTTGACTTTTGTCGACATACTATACTATTGCCTTGTTGGCCATGTTTTTTTGACGTGCTAAATTTTGAGGTTTTTAGCCATTTTTGACCTTAATTCCCACTTTTTATACCATAACGCATCTCCACAAGCTATTCTACATTGTTTTCAGCCATTTTCATGAGGGCTCAAAATTTGACTTTTTTCGACATTCTATACTATTGCCTTGTTGGCCATTTTTTTGACATGCAAAATTTTGAGGTTTTTGGCAATTATTGGCCTTAATTCCCACTTTGTATACTGTAATGTGCCTCTCTATGCTATTTTAGATTGTTTTTATCCATTTTTAGGAGGCGTCAAAATTTGACTTTTTTCGACATACTATACTATTGCCTTGTTGGCCATTTTTTTGACTTCCTAAATTATCAGGTTTTTGGCCGTTTTTGGCCTTAATTCCAACTTTGTGTGCCATAACGCGTCTCTACAAGCTATTCTACATTGACTTCCTGATTTTGCATAACTACTTTGATGTGCAATAATCCAGTGCAATAACTACATCCATGTGTAATATTCTATATTCAAATGTTGGTAATATGTTGTTTTATTTATCACATATTAGAAACAAGAACAAAATGTACATTTATATTTTAGTGTTTAGATATTTTTATTTTATATTAGTACTTAGTTTAAATTTTATTGATATATTCTACACTTTCCTACTTCTTTTAAGACTTTTGAATGGGAGCATCTGTAACTAAAGACAATTTCCCCTTGGGGATCAATTAAGTATTTCTGATTCTCATTCTGTTTCTGATGTTATTCATCTTGTGTTAAGGTTGGCAAACACTGACCTGGAGAAGGAGAACACAGAACTTAAACAAAGGCTGAACGAGTACGGTGAGCGATTTGGTGAGACATCTTCTAAACTAGGTGAGATTCAAAACACAGTTTTGTTTTTGTTTTTTTAGATAAAGCCCTGTTATAGTAATTTGAGCATTCGTGGTGCTGCAGTCATTTTTTTCAACACCAAGTGTTGTTAAACATTCTCAAACTACAGGATGATTTATATATTTTGTTATTAAGTTAAAAAAGAAACGTTTGACATGTAGTCAGTTAAGAATTGCTGCTGACAAAAATAAACATGCCACATACCTCTGACTGAAACCTGACACTGAAAACCATGATTTATGTTCATGAGCTAGATGTTTTCTGTATATTTATTCCAGTTGTCTCTCTTGTTGTGCTCTTAGATTACGGAAAGCTCAAACACCTTCTGCAGGCAGCGCAAACAGAGAAAGCAAAACTTCAAACTGAGGTTAAAAGGCTGAAGAAAGAACTTGAAAGCTTTGACCCAACGTTTTTTGAAGAGATTGAGGACTTAAAATATAACTACAATTTAGAGGTCAAGAAGAACATTCTGCTGGAGGAACAGCTGAAGAAAGTGCGTGATCAGTTTGATGTAGAGGCTGAACTGCCTACTGTGTCCATCAGTTAACTCAGGGTTTCTGTGCCTTTTAATGATGTTAGGACAGTTAAAACTAAACTTGTGTTCTTTTTTTAGTCAAGCCATGCAGCTCCTTCAGTTTCTTTCATAAGTCAGCTATTTTTTGTTAATTCTAAGTACTTGGTTTGGTGATGTAACTATGTAGCATATTTATTTCTTTATATTTGTACAGTTCTGACATATTGTTAAATGTATTTGTCAATAAAACATCTTTTGTACTAATAAGTAACATAAATGTTTACATACTTGTCATGATTTATTCATTTAGCAATGAAATACCTTAAACATACAGTATTTACAGGATATTAATGGAACATTTTGAACAACTTCACTTTTTGAAAAAATGTCCAGTTGGTCAGTTTTTTGTTTACACTAAAGCTGTACACACTTCTGCAAATGTCAAACTTTAACAGATTCCTCTGTATACATCTGGAATTATTGGCAAAAATATCTGGCAGCTCTCACCAAAGTGACAAATCTTACAGGGTCACAGCAGAAGCTTCGGAAAAAGGAAAGTCAAACTGGATGTCTGTCAGTCGGCTAAAACATTGTCCATTCAGTCTGTTGAAGGAAGCAAACAAGTCCTTGCTATTGTTGTATTCATCAACCGTCCCATCAACATTAATGACCACCGACCTGTCCCCAAGAGTGGTCTCCCCGTCTGGCCACCTCAATCCCAGGTGATGACGATGCACCTGCCAATACAACAGCCAATGAACATTACAGTTTAAGGCCCTTAATGGTATTAAAGCCAATTAAAGCATATATATATATATATATATATATATATATTCAAGAACCACTTCAAGGGGAAAAACTTTCACGCTCTATCTGTCTATGAAGTGGTGTTCTGTACTTCCAACCAATTCAATTTTTAGTTTATCAGTTTCCCTTCTCAAAACTGAAATTGCTTGTATTTGGTCAGTTAGGAAAGAGCAGCAATATCTTGAGCAGCGCTGCAGACACTGAATGTTAAGTTTTCTCACCTTAATGAGTGTACCGTCATTGCAGTGCCAGACGATGCCCTCAGCTTTGCCCTCTGGATTCTCCTGAAACCAAGAGCACAGCTGCTCGAAGTCAACAGGGGGAGGGTTTCTGATTCGAACACTCCCATGTGACACGAGGCAGTGGATCGGCTGCTTCTTATTCCCCAATCCTGTTGAGACAACATCATTTTGTTTTTTTGAGCAGTTGTTATTGTTTTCTATACAATGTGTTGATATGGTTGAAATATCTTAATTAAACATTAAGGTGGTTTAATTCCTGAGTGAGTCTCTCAAAAGGTAACCTGAAGAGTTTTTGATCACTAGTAGAGCTATTGAGCAGGTATTCATTTTGCTTTAATGGCACTCTACAACTTTATATTTTTTTGTTTTGTTTTGGTCATACAGTACTGTTATGTTTTTATGCCATACTACACTATGACAGTTTCAAGGAGTACTTTAATATGACTTTTTGTAACATGCGATACTATGATGTTTTTTTCCATGCTATACATTTTTTTTGCCATACTACACTATGACATTTTTTGTCAGACAATACAGACATTTTCGCCATATGTGCTATGTCTTTTTTGCCATGTTGCCATGCCACCTCGACAGTTTGGGGTTTTTCGCCACACAATACTAAGTCTTTTGCTAAACTATAGAATGATGTTTTTTGCCAACTTATACTATGACATTTTTTCTTCCATACTATACTATGATGTTTTGTTTTGTTTTGTTTTTTGGGGGGCAGGGACACGTAATACTGACATGTTTTGGGTTTTTTTTTCATAATACACTAACATTTTTGGCACACTATGCTGTGATGTTTTTATGTTGTTGTTTCTTGACATATTACACTATGACGTTTTTGGGTTGTTGTTTTTTTTCTCAAAAACTACACTGTGACATTTTTTTGCCATATTTTAATACTACATTTTTTGCTAACCTATAATATTGTTACTACTACTATTGTTAATTACTGTTGTTTCTTTGCAATACAATGATGTTTATATGCCCCTCTAAAACATTAATTTTTTTTTGTCATAATATACTATCGCATTTTTTTGCAACTTTATACACTATGACTTTTTTTCCATACTGCACTATGACATTTTTATGGCATACTATACAATCATTTTTTTTTTTTTTGCCACACTACACCATTACCATTTTATGGCATACTATAATATGACTTTTATGGCAAACCATACACAGACATTTTATGGCAAATAAATACTATGACATTAATATCCCATGCTACACACTATGACATTTCAATAGAATTTTCAATCAATGTTTTTGCCATACTATACTGTGTCATTTTTGTGACATGCTACGTTATGAAATTCTTACGACATACTTTATTATTAAATTTTATTTAAACATTTTTTTTCTATATTTTTTATATGGATCCAGCTGTCATGTGAGAAGCCCTTTTTAAGACCAATCTACCCAAAGTAAATCAATTTTTAACATTAATTAGTTTTAAATTCACAACCAAAAGCTGAGATTTAAACAAGTGCTCCCTCGACATTATTATTATTAATCTTAATGACATTAAAAGGAAAAATGAATCATGACATTACCATAAGGGTTTCCGTTGACGTTGGTTCCAATTAGCTCCAGCGTTTGTTCCATGAGGTCGGCCAACGGGACCGCTGCAACTTCTAGCATGTCTTCATGGTCGGAGCTGGGCCTGAGAATCAGAGCTGTACCGATGTCAGAATCCACCACAGAGGAGTGCCAGCAGTACTGTTTGTTGTCCTTCTCTACCGGAATCCAGCCTGAACAGTTACGAGGACAAAATCATTATTTCTGCAGGCAGCATTGTTTCCATTGTGTGGCATGTCGGGAATATTAATGTTAGTCCTTTATTAAATCAAGGAACCTGGATCTCTTTATAGCATCTATGTACCAAATCTAAGAAATCTTTTAAAGTGCTTTTGATAGTTTTATACCAAATTCGTATTCGTAATTCACTGTAGGTACTTACTTTTGCACACCCTATATTTCTGCATAAGGCACACCCGGATGTCAACTCCCTCTGCTGCGTGACTGTATTTGTGTCACACTGCAAACTGCAACCCATATTTTTTTAAAATAAATTTCATTAAATTCCAAATTCCAGTCCAAATCATGGCCCAGTCATTCGACTGTTTTCTGTACCAGCTTATACTGCTCTGGGCTTAAGGATGAGGTCATTGTGTTTCTGAAGCGTAAAAATGGCTGCTGTTTATCTCTAATGGTGTTACAGTTTGGGATTTTTATGCCTCACACTGCTGCATTAATAACTCTGCATTCCATCTTCCATGAGGTAAAACTAACGTGGCCTGGAATGGTACATTTGCAGAAAAGCTGATAAATAATCAAAGATAATCTCTATTTCACTTTCTGAGTAATGGTTAAACTTCAGGACCTGGAATGTGTCCATGTTCGTCAGGCACTGGATGGCCACTGTGATGTTTGACTCTGTGGGCTGGGATCCACGTCTCTGGCATCATCTTAAAATCTTCCTCTACGTTCCATGTGAAACCTGAATAGGACACAAAAACAATACAACTTGTCCACCCTCCCTGAGGAAATAATGCAACTGTCTGGCCGTAAGTACGAAAGTATTGGACATTAAATACCTTTAGAGCTCCTGTGAGAGTACTGATACTTTCTGAACCTCTTCTCTGCCTGTTTGTTAGGTTTCCTGTCAAGTCGAGCCCAGAGGTGAGGCTGCCCTACAGGAAAAAAGATAAACCATCATTTAGTTTAGGTCCTCTCCACTGCAAGAGAATTCACAAAATGAACAATGAAGGTAAGTTGTAGAAGTCATACTAACATTAATGCCAGCACAGCAATTATATAATCAGTTCAAATTACAATGCATTCATAATATGAAGCAAATAAGGCAACACATCCCCATATCTGTCAAGCTTAAAATATATTCTCCTATGTATTTTTATGTTAAAAAAACTACACAGGCAGAACAAGCACCCCCAGTGCCCTGCTCAGGAGGGCGTATATGGTAGTTGTAATTCTGAGAGACACCCACCTTTATAAGCTGTAACATAACAGCAGGTGCCATCTATTTTTTCGGTTGCGAGTGCACAATCGATGCTGGCCTCCAGAGCAACAGGGTTCACGTTTTCTGTGGCGACCACCTGAAATTGCTAAAGAGAGAAGACGACTTTTAACCATTTTAAGTTTAAGAAAAAAAACAACTGCCTAACTGCATCACAAGTGTTATTCCTATACCTGTTAATTTTAACATGGAGATGAAATAAATTAAAAAGGCACAATTATGTAAGTTGTTTAAAAATAAATCATCAATAGTTCCACACTGTCTAAATTTCATCTCGTTCCTCTAACAATAGCATATTTCTAAACCCAGATTACTTTTATTGTATCCAGCAAGACAGATCATGTTTTACCTTCTCAGTAACATATAAATAACTAATGTCACTGTACTAACACAGTCCTAGTATTGTACATTTATCTGACTGAAAGGTTGCATTTTGAGTTATTCCTATGGACTAATACAATCATCAGCAATACAACACCAATCTGCTGATGTCAGTTATCAAGCAAAACAATGTCGCTAACAGCTTCTAAAGTGAGCACAGTTTTATATAATTACATTAAATATCTTTAAGGTTTAATGGAATTATTATTATACAAATCACCTTTAGATCCGGGATCCTCTTTTTTGATTTAAAGATGAAATAATCAATTAGTGGTTAATGTTGTTATTCATTCCTCTATGTTTTTTTTTTTACTGACTGGTGCTGTAGCCCTTGGCTTCATGTGGAAACCCTTGGTGGCACATACTCATACCAACTGTTGCACTGGCCAGATTTATATTATCGATTTGTTGGTGGAAGAAATAAGTAAAACAAATGATATATATATATAGAGAGAGAGAGAGACATATCGGCAGAGAAATTAGTGTTGATTCAGTTTCCAACTCTGCAGGTTCAATAAGTTATCCACAGTATTTACACTATTCTGTGCTCTGTAAATAACGCTATATTTCAGTTGAGGGTTTGAGTGTTTATTTTCATCGCCATTGGCTGACTCAGCTTCAGGAGGATGACACGCTCATCACTGAGAGGGCAACGTGCGTCACTATTAGCAAGTGCATTGAAACACGAGCACCATATCTACCGGGAAACACGTCGCGTAGAGGTTTTCAGCGGACATACTTTGCGTGAACGTCGCCGCGGTTGTTGCTTCATGCAGCTGCAGCAGCAGCCGTTTGCCGTTTAAAAACCTGGCTGCTGTTTGCAGCTGCACTCACCTGACCGCCTCGTTTTCTGGACTGTTCCTCTTTCACCTCCGTCAGAAAAACACACGGGATCTTCTGCTGAACGGAGCCCAGGCGGCGCATTTTTGTTGGTTTAATAACTTCCACCAGAAACCTTCAGAAACGTCAACGTTTACCTCTGAGTAAAGCACGAGCTGTGGTGTTGTTGTTGTTAGCGTGGATGGGGGCGAGATTTCTGGTCACGTGATTTCTTCTTCTCGTTTCTGTAGGTTCGCAAACAGTGACATGGCTCATTAGCGCCGCTAGTGGCTGAGTGGATATGAATCCCTCCAATAATATATTTGTTGTGTTTTATTTATGTATTTCGAACTTATTCATAAAAAATAGTAATAATACAAATAATGACTTATAAAAGCAGAAAACCTACAGGGAAATTTTTACATGTCCATAGGTGGAACTATATATTGTGTTGCCCTACACCTCTAAATCAAGCAATTTACTCAGTAGGCAACCTATATATGATAAACAACATTTTAGAAACGTATTATTATTGTTGCTGTTGTTTTTTGATTATTATTAATCATATTACATTGTTATTGTTGTTGTTATAACTACAATATTTCTGTTATAGTTAGTATTTGTATCTAAAATCAAACTTTTAACATATGTATTATATAAAATGATATAGTTAATTACTGACTGACTGCTTGGCTTGAAAATTAAAAACAACAATAGCTGTATTTTTCAGTTAAGAATTACTTGTTACAATGCCATTTTCTGACTGCAAAAGTCACACTGGTTGTGCCTGGATTGTGTGCTACATTATCTTTTTTGTAATATGCTCAAATCACAGCCTGAATGTGTTTTTTTTTTGTTTGTTTGTTTTATTTTTCCTGTGGGTCTAAGGGTAGTTAAACAATGAAGTAACAAATATATTATTATTTTTTTATCAGTTCAGTGTAGGCCATTCAACTTTAAAGATGCATTAATAAAGTGGTTTACAAAGATCAGCAACATATATTTGATTTAAAAAAAAAAAAAACTAGGTATATTTATTTCAAAATTATAAGAAAGATATTTTGAGGTGAATGCACACAAACACAAAAGGTAAAAAAAATAAGTGCTGCTTTTCAACCTCAGTAATAATTACTTTGACTTACCAATCAAAGAATTCACTGGCAACACAGGGACTGTAAATCATTCAACCTGCTTTACAAATTTTCCCCATAGAAATACCAAAGAGCTACTCTGAGGAGTTTATTTTGATATCCGGATTCACGCACAGCGTGATATCACTGGAATACTTCCTGTCTGATTCCTCTTCTTCTCCTTCATGTTGACTGTGCAGGTCTGTCTCACTGTCTGCGTGCTTCCACATTTCGGTCTCTATGTCGTCCTTCTGCAGCCCCTGAGACCACATGGTGAAAATATTCCTTTTCCAAAATAAGAGAAAGAACAATCATGTTAGAAACACGACATACAAGGATTAATAGAAACATATTAAATTCTCTCTGAAATTCTTTCTCATCCTCTCTGAAATCAGTTTATTAATAAACTGTCTTCTGCTAAAAAGTACCAAGAGGAAAGATAGTTGTACTTGTGTCACCTCCAGTCTGTCAATAGCAATGAAACTAAATTTCTCCTCCATTCTGGAGACACTAAATCATTTGTTTGCTTACATTCTTCAGACAGCCCTTTCTGTTTCCAAATCATTACACGTTTCACTGAGAGGAAAGCTGTTTGACAACATGACTCACAGTTTGTAGTACCACACGATGCCTGCTGCTGTCAGGAGCAGAAGGATAATGCCAAGAATGATGAGCGTTGTAGGTACATCTGCAAAATGAAGGAAACGTTTACGAATTAAAATCAGATTTATATGTGCACTCATTCAAATTCAAGCTGCATTCATAAACAAATTAAAGAGAATTCATGTCCTCCTACATTTAATCCTGTGATGTCTTCCTTTTGCATTAATTTCTGATTTGTACATTGATTGGATATTTGTGATATATGATATTTGTAATTTACATTATTTCTTTAATTTAGTTTGTCTATGTTTATTGGTAATTTGTGATGTGTACATTAGCTAACTGGTCATTTCTGCTTTTTTACTGGTTAAAATGGGTTTTTCACATCAGTTGGTAACTGCTTGAATCAAACTCTGACAAACATGTTTGAGCAACTATAAAGGTTTCTGCTTCTATCACTTGTTGCCTCCTAGTGGCCAAAATTAGACAAATGCAGCTTTACAGTTGGCATTTAATTCAGGTTGGCATGGAACAGATTTTTATTCTGGTAAAGGAGATAAGATGTGATAAACACAGGTTTTCTCAAAATGAAATGGCCTTTGTCAACTTAACCAAGGTCGCTCCAGTGTACCTCCAAATCCACTTAAGGTTTAAATCTTACTGTGTAGAACCTGGAGCCCCGACCTCCAACTTACAAGTGTGTTATTATCCAGTTTGATTTGGATATACATAAACAGCCAAAACGCGGTTTCTGAAAAATGTACAATACTATATTTGCTTCATACGTATTATATTAATGATTCTTAAGTGTCAGAATATGTGAGCTGACTTTAAAATCAGGAGGTGGAGGGGACACAGGATGGCGTGACACCTCGGCGGGACACCTGCCAGGCTGCAGTGTTTAAGACCAACAAACAATACAACAGCTTGTTATTTGTGAGTCATTAGTGAATGTTAGTGACCTGTTGATCTCTTTCTTGACTCTTTTTCGCCTTCAAATATGTGTATTTTTTAAGGGATACATTACTGTTTCCATCAGGGATAGTGCCACAAAAAAATGCTTTTTTTTTTTTTTTTTGGAGACATTGCTTTCTGCTGGGCATTGTGCCCCTAACAAAATCTATTTTAAGCCATAACTTGATCTTTTCATAACCATAACAATAGACTGTACACACACACACACACACACACACACACACACACACACACACACACACACACACACACACACACACAAAGCCGTAACCCTATTATATACAGTCTATGACAGTGTTTTTGCACCTAACCAAACATTTAACACAACCTTATTGAAAAGTAAAGTTTCAATGAATCAAGTGCAATAAACATTATTTGCAGGTTTCTGTCTCTCCCCTCCCCAGATTGTTTTGCCTCTTCTTTGGAAAACTAATCAAGAGATCTTCACAACAACCTAAACCAATAGAAAATTTAAGAAGACAAGGTCTCACCTCCCAGAGAAGGTTTTGTAGAGTTTGTCGGCTGCAGCGTTGCTGACTTGGAGGAAACAGAGAAACTGGAGGCATGAGCAGAGGTAGAAAAGGCCAAACGGATGGTGACAGTTGGTTTTGAGGTGAGAGGGTGAGAAAGAGAAGTAGGAATATGGGTGGAGAGAGGCTTAGGAGTGGTGGTGGCTAAAATCCTAGGTGACCGTGTTGTCTGAAAGAGGAATTTGAAAGCTGAAGTGAAAGACGTCTGCTCAGAGAACTTTGTTGTCAGTGAAGGCGGAGACTTGGTTGTTGATCTTGGTGGAGATGTAGCAGGTGCTGAGGTTTGGGTCAGTGCTGTCGGTGTGGTGGAGAGAGCGGAGCTTTGTGGGCTGGCTGTTGATCTGTCTGGAGTTTCCTCTAAATCTGCAAGTGGTGAGCAGCAAAAGATTTCTGTTCCAGTCATTCAGTCACATACACAGCATGCAATGCAGTAAATAAAGAGTACCTGATGCATTGAAGCAGAAGACACCAAACATCTGTTCTGGCTTTGCGTACCACAGCACCACCCCAGTATTGCCCTTTCCACAGTTTTTGTCAGATGTAAGTCGTGGAACGACTGCGATCCGTTCAGCTATCCAGCCAAATCTGTTCAAACAGTGAATAAAGTGCAAACAATCCAATGAATGGATGCATTTAAAAACATGTGTCTACTTAGTTTATGCATAAATCTGTGTGGACCACCACTTCACCCCTTCACCCCTTTGAAAGCTTGACCTCACTTTTCTTGTGCTGCTCTCAAAAGCTTTTCCACAACTATTTAACCCTTTGAACTCTAAGCTAGTTGGTAAGATTTCCTTTAAAAAATGGAAAAAAGCAAAGAGCAACCTGATAAGAAATGTTCCACAAACTGCAAGAAATTAGTAGATTTAGAAAATTATTCTATAAAAGTGAGAGAACAATGTCGAGAGGGAAAAAAGGAAGAAAATTAAAGAAAAGATATATTTAGAATTATTTTAACAGTTATTCCTCAACACCAGAACAGTCGTCATGTGCTCTCAGCTTACTTGCATGTTTCTAGTCCGTGCTGCACTGCTCGCTCCATCTGGGCTCTGGTTGCTATGGTGACGTTCAGAAAAAGACAGGCAGCTCCCGCAGTAGTGAAGTTGAAGGTGTATTTTCCTCCTTCGATAAGCATGAAGACGCCTGCAGCTTTTGGACTTTGAGGGACTGTGGACATTTTTTTTAAAAGCACATATTTAGAAAGCATGCATCAACATCAACATGTCAGACTGAAAGATTATTAAGAGCTCTGTCACTAAGAACAACATTAATTCTGCACTAAATATAAAGTTCATACTTACATCTATGTAAACTGAAAGTATCACATCTTATAAAGGGTTACTGCCCTTTAAAATCATCATCTCTTGTGTTGATTCTGTCATTAATGAGAACACTTTAATCGAAAGTACATTATGTACTATATTCTGAAGTAAATAGTCCATAATATAGGTGCTAATAGGCCATGGATTATTGTGGGTGCAAAACATCAACAAAATAATGATAATTTTCCAAATTTAACTCATGATAATATTTGATAATTTTACATTTTTCAGTCTTTAATCCTTTAGTGTTTCCCAACTGGTGAGTAACGGTCCAAAATTGTGTTGCAGGGCCATTCTGAGTGCACTGCAAGTGACGTGTAAACATGTAAAGTTTGTGAAAACACACTTTATTTTGAAATACAGACCTACAGATTTTGTTATTGGCCTAATTTATCACACCAACTGTTTTTTGTTTTTTTTTTCTCCCTAGTACAGCAACTGTCTTATTGTCCTGTTCTTGGTATTACGTGGACTGTAAACATGTTGTGCCTTTGCAATGTTTTTATGCAGGTTGTTCTGTCTCTGGTGTTGAAGCACAATGTGCTCTTATTTTTGGTTGCAGTGCTATATATTTAATTGCAGGTTATTCTTGCAATATGCTTGTGTTCTGAGCCTGCGTGTTATTTACATTTTGTGAAATAAAACTGAATATGGTAATTTATCATTTGTGTGGACCTTAAACTAATGACAAAGCAGAAATCTGGACCACATGGCTGGACCAGTAGGAAACCACTGTTTTAGACCATAGTGACCATAGATATAATTTCTTAATGTCACAAAAAAAAAGTAACCAAGAAGATGAGACAAAAGTTGTAGCCAAAGCGTCCTAAAAATGTTCCTTTAACCATAAAAAGTCATGCATAAAATATATACATATATATATAAAAAAGTAAAATGTACATTCATGCATTCATATTTATTTCACACCAGCAAAGTAAAAAGAATCATAATGACAATGTTCCAGTATCTAAATGTGGTGCTCTACCTACATCAGAAACAAACAACTTACCTTTAATCAGACTGGTGTCAGACGCCAGCAAAAAGGCTGCAAAAGACAAAAGTAGGAGTTGAGTAAAAAAACTAAATCTTGCCATGTTTTTTGTAAAATACATGGAACTGAAGCGGCTGGAGGTAAAGGACCAAATAAGCGGATGGATCAGCCTCAGAACAAATGTGATGTGGATGAGATGAGGAAACAGGAAGCGGAGGTCAAATCTGCTGGACGCCCCTTTATGAGATAACATACACACACACACACACACACACAACACACAACACACAACACACAACACACACACTCTCTCTCTCACACACACACACACACACACACACACACACGCACAGGAGAAAGACCTTGACTCTCGGTGTGTTTGATCAAAAGCATTGTTGTTTGGGGTATCAAATCACAGACATATACAGCACATTCAACACCAAACTAGTTAAAAATAAAAACTAATTGAGGATTTCCAGGAAATATTAAAGCAGGACGACAGGAAACATCATCTTAAACTGGTGTTCTGAGAGAAATAAATAACAGGATACTCCTTTATCAAACTGGTGCCTTTTCTGTCAAACAGGGATGAAGAGATATACTTGAATAATGGTTTATTTTTTGGTTTGGAGTGTTTTTGCTTTGCCAGCATCTATCTTCCAGACCTATGTGTGCTCTGACAGGCTGGTCGGAAAGGGGACTTCCTCCACATTGTTCATGCATGTTTTCTTTCCGTTTTTTTAAAATTCACTTTCTATCATGTCTATCTGTCCTCCTGTTCTCTGTTCAACTGTGGTATTTGTCTATAATGTTTCTGCTGCACCACACTGCTCTCAGACCTAAAGGAAGAGCGCTCTATCATCTTCTGTTTGGCTTAAACTGTTGATGGCAAACTGTCTTTGATCTGTTTTCATGTTCTGAGTTGGAGGATCGAACCTCTCGCTCTGGCAGTGATGGGATGAGTTCACTTTACACACTGTTATGATCACTTTAAAAGGGATCATTCAGATTTTCTGTAGTGGGTTTGTATTTAAAATTATAGATTTGTTTTATATTATGAATCAAGTTTTTTTATTGTGGACCCCAGGAAGAGCAGATGCTACCCTGGTAATGTGCAAATGGGAATCCAAATGAATAAATAAATAAAGACCAGCAGCTCCTGCGAGCTAAAATGACGGTGAGTCTGGTGGACTTGACGAGATCATAGACAGAGAACTAATGTCATTAATGGCTTTCCCATCAGATATCACTGTCTACAGCGAGGTAAAGCAGTGAAAATACTCTCAATATAATAATTAAACTGATTTTTATTTAGGTGGCCCTTTTGTTGACATCACCTTTACTTCTTATTTGCCAGGGGTCCTACAGAGCCTAATGCTGTAAGTGTACTGCTACCAAACAGCCCAGTCACCAGGAGAAACTGCTGGCATTTTACATCTATGTTACATTCATACATTTCATACCCACCATTCTATAAAATTACATTTTTTTATGTCACTTAACCGCTTTCTTATCGACATTTTGTGGCAAATGTAATCGCTGCCTGGATTAAGTTCAGAGGTTTTGGTCAGATAACGCAGCACACAGTCATGTCTCGTGTGGGCTTCACTGGGAGGTGGCTGCGTGGGATGGTGGAGTTAGGAAGTGCAGGACTGTGACATCAGAACACTGGGTTCACATCCAGACTCCTGTCTTGGGTTTGGGCAAAAATATATTGTAATGTAAACTGTAAAACAAAATAATGCTGTAGTCAGTAGAAAGCATATAGCAAGACTGCCTAATCTTGCGGGAAAAGTAATGTTCAAACGTACCTTGTCAGTGTTTCTAGTGTGAGGTAGTTCTGAGCTGACTTTGGGAGGCGGCGGAGATGGTGGACAGCGTGTCACCTGGTGAGATGGTTGTCAAGCTGCAGACCACTGTTGAAGACCAATAAACAACAAATCAGTTTGCTTTAAGTGAGACATAGGCAGCATTTCCAGCCATGATAGTGACATCAAAAGTGGGCCGTTTAAGCCAAAGCTGAACTTTTCCTAATCATAACCATGTGGTTTCTGCACCCAAATAAACCACACGTTAACCACAGTATGGTGAAATGTACAGAAACGTGAAGTTTCCGCTACATATAAAACAAACGTACCCGTGGTTTGCAGAAACATACAACACAACACTTATTCTGGTGAATGGGTTGTACTACAGCTATTTCCAATAAATTAAAAAAAAAAATCAACCTCTTTTCTTTTCTTTTGTCATTGAAGACATAAATTATTCCTTCATTTGTTCCTATCTGTGCTGTAGCAACACCTGAGAATGTAAATTACAGCAAAGTGTGCAAACAATCTGTCAGCTAAAGTTACGTAGTGTGACATCAGATGTGTTTTGACTCCTTCAGTTCACTGACCAGACAGGACAGGTGAGATTATCACCCAGGGAAAGTTGGTGATTGCCTTAGAGCTCCGAGTGCCCCAAGTTTGGGTTTGTTAGAATATGATTTAATCTAATTCAGGCAAATAACTGGTAAAATGCACCACTAAAACTTAATATGAACTGAAAGGGTCTAAATGTGTTTCCTCCATTTCAAGTTCTTTAGAAGCTGCTTCTCATACAGCTTGTATAAAAATCTAGTTTTTAAGTTTAATTTTAAGTTCTGAAGGTTCAGTGTATAAGATTTTAGGGGGATATATCAGCAAAAATAAAATATAATAAAATAAGTTTCCTTTCTTTAATTTCGAATAAACTAAATAATCCCATCAAAACAAGAACTTTCATGATTTTTTCCCTCATGATGAGACGTTCATATCTACACAGGCACAGACTGTCAAAAACAAATCAAATCCATCCTCACTCTAAATTGTCAGAACTTGTTTGTTGAATACTGACAACAGATATGATTTGTACTGACATCATTTTTATGAGCTTTTAATAAGAAGTTAAATTTTGCAATTTCATTATTCAGATATACTTTTGAAGCTTTTGTGGCAGAAAATCATTGATAAAATGATACTGAAATCAAACATCTTTCTCTATTCAATCAGTGCTTAATATTTTTACCTTATTACAGCAACTCTGGATCAAAATCCTGCATGCTCATCTAATCTGTGGACGCCTGTCTTAGGAAACCTGACCATGGGAGTAATAGAGGTCTGTTGGTTAAGTGTATTTACAGTCCCATGCTGACAGTGTGGATGTTTTAATGTACAGCAGTGCAGGGAGTTCCACATGTCCTACTTTCACGACTCGGTGCATATCGTGTGAATAATGAAGCTCCCTCTCTGCTTCGGGCTGCAGCGTGGTGGGGCTGTAAGGGATACAGCGCTGAAACACAGATAGGAGCTGGAGGAGAAGCTAATTGGTCACACTTCTGTGGCCATGAAGAATATAAGCCTCAATTTTATCCACAGGGAGAGAAAAGCATAATTCAGTGATAAAAGTGTGACAGTTTCCTTCACACAGCCTGATTTTAGAAAGTCGTCCTCTTTAGGGATAAGAGGAAACTGTAATTAAAACAGTTTTTCTGAGGTCACTGGTCCAAAGCCAATTAAATACTGTCAAATAATGTACTTTTTCAAAATGTCTCTTAAAGCTACTTAGGCTTAAAATAAATATATATATTCAGTTAATGGGGTTTATTATGGTCACTGTTCTTTTAATTTTGTCATTCACTGTAATCATGAAGGAACGCTCTTCAGGAAAGCCTTGATGCATATTAACATTCATGCCATAAAGCTATTCAGTTGAAAAAATTTAAATGCTATTTAGCCTTGTTTTTCCTGGATTTTTCTTAGATTTTTTAACATGTATTTTACAGACACATTTTTCATAGACTTTTTGTGATACTTTGAGTTTAATTTTTCTAGCTATACTGATTTATTGCATATATTTAATTATTTTTATATTTTGTTTTCCTGTGATTATAAAAATAAATGCAGTAATTTACTGAGAAGTGTTTTTTTATGTTGAAATTCCACATCATAATCCTGATATTGTCACTTTGAGGTGGTAAACTTTGAGGTAGTAAACTCAGTGGTAAAAATGTATTTTTACCACTGAGTTTGGCTGATGATTCAAATAATGGAAATTATCTAATCATATTATCACTTGTAATTCTCACTCATCTTTTATTATTTAATATTTGTTCATTTTCTCTTTATTTGTGTTTTTCTGCATTTTTATCAATTGATCTGTTATTGACAGAGTGATTCACTTATTGAATAAATGTGAAATTGACAAAAAAATGACTAAAAAATGACCCATGTGAACATTTTCTAGTCTGGTGTTCCTATCAACAGGACAGCATCATCTGATCCATGTGATTCTTCTCTAATCTGCCATCACTATGTTTAAGGTTTGGTCAGGCTTAGGCACAAAAACTTCTTCACCTTTAGTCCAGGTTAAACCAACGCTGATGGGAGACATGATATGAACAGTGGTCCTCCATGTCAAAGTAAAAACACTGCATTATGGCACCTTTGGTTTTCTGTTCTTTTCAAATCTCATAGCAGTAATGGTGGAGAAATGCCCCTCACACATTGCCTTTATCTATCATGTGATTAAAAAAAGCAAAATAGCAATTTTGTCATGAAGTCAATAAAAGACATCCTGTTTTTGACTTCATTTGAGTCCCGGTCACCACGAGCCCCGTCACTCTTCGCCCCCGCTGCTCTGTCCAACTCAGGCCTGAAGATTGGCTCTGGAGTCCGAGGTTGTGAACTTTCTTACATTGCCACTGCTGCTGAAATTTCTGTGCAGACCAGTGTGACTTAACACGTGAAAATGCGGATTACATTCCACCGAACAAAAGATAAAAAGGGCCCTCATACCAAAACTCAGAGGCGGCTTGCTTCTGTCCCGTGCAGGTTCGTCCTATCATGTTACCTTATGAATAATGAATGATGGCAGGTTGGTGATAGGATCCACCCAATGAACTAGAGAACTTCATTCACATCGCATTCTGAACACACACTGGGAGCCCGACTGCTCATTTGAGATACGGTGAAGTAACATTTTAAAAAAGCTGCACCAATCTGGTTTTGAAATGTCACTCAAAGCCAAATCTCACACCGACCTGCAAACGGCTGGGAAGTCCTCATTGGATGACAGCCTGTACAAGTCTTTCTCCATGAGCAGCAGTAACGTCAACAGAGGCAGCCGCTTCGGGAACGGGACAGTCGAGGAGGTCAAAGGTCTCTCCAGGCCAACCAGGAGGCCCGTACGGGCAGTCAGACCGGTCAGCGCCATCAGCTCTAACAGCTCCTTCCTTCAGATCAACCATCTGCAGGGAGAGCTGGTCAGAAAGAGGAAGGTAAGGAGGTAGAGAGGGTGAGCAGTGGTGTGTTGGATCCTCAGACTGTACAACCATCCTCAGAAATTGTTAAACTTTTTAAACTCCCAGTGACCTACAGGAGAAAATATCGCATTTCCAATCACTTTAGTGGGATACTGTGCAAATACTACAACTAAACTCAACCTTTAGGAATGTTGCAGGAATATCAAAGTTATATTAATCCTATGTATTAATCCTGTGTAGAAGAGGCAGTGGGGCTACCCATCTGTGTTTATATTGGTTCCCTATAAGCCTCACTTTCACTCTGAATTCTGTCCGACACCGGGCACGATCTCCGGAGACAATGAAGACTTGATTTAGGGCACAAGGGAAGTGTGTCAACCATTGTAGAGCCAAAACAGGAAAAGGATAGCGCTTTTATTTTCTCCTGCAGCTATTGGTAGCTGTCCTTAGTGCAATGTTGTGGTGGTGGTCTGATATATTCTGAATATATCTGAATAAAAATTCTTCTGGCTCTAGACTAAGATTTGTCTCTAAACACAGCTAGAGTCAAGTGAGTGGCTGCTTATGGATCACACACGTAGACTTGTCATGTCATTTCACAAAAAGGGAAAATCGAGGTTCCTAAAAAGAGAATAAAAAGCGATGGCAAAGAAAGCAATCTGACTTTGTAAAAAAAAAGAAAAAAAATCTGTAAAGGTGCGTAACAAAGGGCACAGAGGGCCCAGAATACTGTGCTACGCCGTTGTCAGTTACCAAAGGGGATCAGTGTAAATTCTTTGCGGTTACTATCCCCAGTAGCGGAAATGGTGGATGGTGTAACAACCAATGTAACTGTGGGATTTGGCTCTGAAGAACCCGGAAAGTGATCTCATTGTCTTTGCGACAGCAGCGCCGTTGATAATACCGTTCAAAATTGCCAGGGTAGCAGGTAGGTCACAAGTTTAAATGTTCATCAAACCATAATATTAAACCCAAAATGATAAGTGATGGTGAGAATTGATGTTAAAAAAAATGTATTATTTGCTTTGATAAGTGGGGAAAAAATTGTAAAAAATGATAGTTGGAGTGAGGAATATCTTGCTGACTTATATCAGTCAGTGTCAATGTGAACTTTCCTCAGGAATGTGAGGATCTGAGAAAAGAAAACAAGTACTTATCAAATGAGATCCACATGGAGCGGATCATGATGCGCACAGAAAACGAGCTGACCATGAGGAACCTCAGGAACCTGAACCAGGAACTGCAGGCTCAAGTCAAAGAGGTACATGCAAACACTGGACATAAGAATAACCCTCTGAAACATCAGTTTGCTTATGCTGAATTAAGACGCCTTTCATGTGCATTTAAACCTTTGAAACCTGAGCAAATTGGTTTGATTTCTTTTAAAAAGATGGCCAAAAAATTAATTTTAAAATCAAGAGAAAGGGAGGAAAAAATATTAGAAGTTGATAATAATTTGAAAATTAGGATGACATGTCCAGAAAACTATACTTAGATTTATCAACTCCCCTTTTTTTAAAAAAAATCTCTTTCCTCTTTTTTTGGGGGTGGGATAAATTCTAGGTAATTTTCTCATGATGTAGAACTTTTGCACATCTTCTTGAAAAAAATCAAGCCAGTTTGCTTAGTTTTAAACAGTTGAACAGACAGATTGAAAAAATGAACTTTCTCTCCTGAGCACTGATTAAAAAGAAGCTATAGGCCTAGCTCTTTGAAAAACCCCACCAGTATTGATTTGAATTAATAAAGATGCAGAAGATGCTGCGATATCCTAACTTTCAGTTTGTGTGAGTAAAGTTCTGAAAGCCCTGGATCCTACATTTCCCATAATGCAACCAACGGCCAATTTTCAATGTCCGCTAACACAATAATCTGTGATAAAGTCATTGCCCCCAAACAACCACAAAAAACACACAAATCTGCTTTCTGAGTGGTACATGGACTTACATAAACTGACTTGATGTAATAATAGATGGAGTCCCCCTTTAGTGCAAGAAAAAGGCAGCATCTGATACATTTTCCGATTATATTTAGTCTCATATGATGGTGGTGATTTTACACAAATGTATAAAGGAATTTCATGTAGCACCATTAACCTATATCCATTCACGTCACAGAGTAGCTCACTGTGTTTGGAGTCATATTACATCGAGAAACAAAGGCAGGCGTGTAAAGTTTCCTGACCCAGTCACCACGGTATACACCGACCTCTCTTTCTGACCCCCATCAGCTGAAGCAGAGAGTGTATCAGAGCCAGCAGAGGGCAACGTTGTGCTCACGAGCTGCAGATGAGGCGGAGGAGTCAAGAGGGGAGGCAGAGAAAAGCAGGGCCCTTGCCGAGGCTCGGGCCCTCGGGTGTCAGCGGGACAAGGAGGCAGCAGAGGCCGACAGGAGCCGCCTGAGTGAAGAACTGCAGCAGCTTAAAAAAGAGGTACACAGTCAGACACAGGTATTGCCGGCTGATCAGCACAGTCACCTTTAACATCAGAACAGAGATAATTAGAGACAGCTATTAGTGTAACTATAGTACAACATGTAATCTATACACTGCTTGGGTGCTCCATTATGTTACACTGAAACGTCTTCCTAGATTTCAGCAGGTAGTTTCTGCAAAAGTACATTTATATTTAAAATACGCACAAAAAAACTTAAATAGAAGCGTCAAAGTCAAAAGTTATCAAATTAATGACAAAATGTCAAAAAAGTGGAACTGCCAGCTGCTTTAGGACAAAGGACCTCAAAGACGTCACAAGGCTACCCACTGCCTGCCTTAAAAATAAACAGTACAATTTTGGAATTCTGTGTTACACTTGAGGCCAGCTGAGTGGCAGTACATGGGTGATGTGGTCTATCTTTTCAGTGCCAGTCAAAAAAAAGAACATTAGTTTTCATGGACTGAGAGGAAAGACTTCACAAATATGTATACAAATAAACAAATTATGAAAAATCATCATCATTTCCATGATTATGTATTGATGAGCAGAGCAATGAACCTCAGATGAAATCTTTTTAACCAGATTGGATGTGGAATATTTTTTGCACACTTTTCCCACAGAGTTCCTTCTCTCCGTAACCAGCATCGATATCATCTCAATCAGCCAGGGCACGAACAGGGTATAAAATTATCAGCGGACTAAATCGACTTAATTAGGGCCTGTGACATTCATTTTGCATTTTCTCCTTCTGTAGCAAACTGATCTGCAGCTTTTATTGGCACAAACGGAAAAAAGTTACTTTGAAACCAAGCTGAAGCTGGACAAGGTGTCTGGGGAGAAACAGGCTCTGCTGCAGGAGCACAGGAGCCTGGAGGGAGACAGAGAAGACCTCCGATACAAGCTGAGACAGACCACAGAGGAAAATGTCCAAATTAAACAAAGGTCAGTATATTTCATGGGCACCAGGCTGTGTACCCAAAGTACATTTTGGGACCTCAAAGCTGTGCTAGGCAAATAAAAAAACACAGCATTAAAAAGGCCTGCAACAGGAGACATCGCAAAAAATAACAAGAAAATTGCCAGAAAATAAGCCAGAAAAAAAGATCAGCTACTGTAGCTAGCTGTTACTTTACTTTGAACATATCTTTTTTTTTTTTAAATATAATTTTGTAATAATTTGCACCCTATAAATATAGATTTTTAGGTTATGTCACCATTTGTTGGACATTGCTTGCCAAGTAGGCCATTGCATTTTTCCCCATGCTTCTGAAAGAAATCAAACTAATTTGCTCAGGTATCAAGTTAGACTGACTGGACCAGAGGGGAATGATTAAAGGTTCATAATGTCACCTAGCTTTAAAAATGGGAATAGTTAAACAGCAAGGTTGAATGTCAAACCTGATTGTTGCCCGTTATCAACAAAGACTATGCTGGGAAAGTATTCCACCTATAGGAAGCAATAAATCAGCACACTATACGATGTAACTCTAAGGAAAATCCCAACAAGAAGACACTGCATTAACATGATGAGATTTTAGTGAGAGGAGGGTCCAGATTCATGCATGCACCTGGTTTCTTTATGTTTTCTCTAGCATTTTTGACAGTCCTGTGCTGCATCATACATTTACTTTACAAGTAAATGAGCTCCATTTAAGCTCACATTTTTCAGTAACCAGAACGGACATATTCTCTCCTGCTGAGAGCAAAGGTGGGAGCATAAATTGTAAAAAGGAACATCAGATCACATGAACTGCTGCACATCTAATCTAAACACCGTTTTTCTCAAAACCTGGGGTATCAAAGCAGACAGCACGGCTAAAAAGTGGACAAGAAGACTGTATATGGGAAAACAAGGTTTGACTGGAGGATGGAGGAGCTGAAAAGAATGCGGAGGAGACAAGGGAAGTGAAGGATAAAGCAGACTTAAAGGGAGGTGGCAGAGGAGGAAAACAGTAGAAACAGATCTTTTTAATTATCTTTAAGAAAGATGAATGTCAGAGAGGGCTGTTTGATTCTGAGACGAGTTTCACAAGATATAGGGTGGAATTAAAACACTCCCTTAAAAGTAAAAACCCCATTAAATCACATTTCTTTATATTGAGTGTTCGTGAACTTGGGCAATTCTTCAAGGAAAGATGGGGGGGGGGTGTGTCCTTAATGCAGATGTGCTTAGTTAGTATAAATGTATCCAAAAACCCATGACTGGGCGGCACAGGCTCACCAATTAGGTTTAAGTTTCCATCTGATAGCTTGTTTCTCTGATAACTGGGTGACATTTTGTTTGTTTTTGTATCTGCATGAAAGTAAATGTCTGATTTTTATTTTTCAGGGAAACAAGTGTAGTTGTGACACACACAGCAAAAGATTGGAAAAAGGGAGGATGAAAATGGAAAGCAATTAAGTATGGCTGAGCCCAAAGTTTTTTTTGGATGTTATTTGAGTCATTTGTTCACAGTGAGATTAATTTGAGGTGCAGAGCGATGACGTCTGAGGAAGAGAGCAAAAAGGCCTGCCAGGCTCAGCAGGAAGCCGAGGCTGAGAAGCGTCTGGCTGAGAAGGAGAGACAGGAGAGAACAGCCGAATGTCTCAACTGGAGGGAGAAACACCAAGAAATAGCCGACAGGTTCAGAGCTCAGGAGGACCTGAAGACTCTGAGGCAGAACAAAGCGGTAAGAAAGCATCCACGACAGCCAGTTTTTGTTCATCAAAGCTAACTACAACTGATCCTTCAAGAGAACACACTTCAGGAGATCACTGTGTGCTGAATAAGGAAAAAGAAACAGGACCGAAGATAGAACCCTGGTGTACTCCAAATTACAGCACGGCATGTGAAATTTAAAACTCAGTTTAAAAAGTGCTTCACAACAAATGCAAAAAAATAAGTAATAATAATAATAATAAAGATAAAAAAATAAAAAATGCACCAGGAGTTAGCTGACAGGTTCAGAGCTTAGAAGGACCTAAAGCAGAACAAATCAGAATGAAAGTATCCTTGACTGCAATTTTTGTTTATCACACATCTTTACCTACAGTCTGTGATTTGACCTGTAGCTGAAAAGCAGTGAAATGGCCCAGGATGAACTGTAGAATACAGAATTCTACAAAAAAATTTAAATGGAAAACACTGAATTTGCGGGGTAAAAAAAAAAAAAAAATAGAAAAAATAAAATTTATTTCACTGGGCCCTACACACGTGTTGAGGGAGATAAGAAAGATGTCGCCCAAGTGCTTATCTATGTGGAAGTGACTCAGATTGTAGTCCAATTCACACCCAAGTCTTGTAAAATATGAACGAAAGGCTTCATGTTGCACTGTGATAAAAATGTCAGAACACTGCAGAAGCTGAGGCGTCATCTGCTTGTAAAGACTTCAACATGTTTAATCGCGTAAAACATTTTGGATTTTTAGTGTTATGTGATTAAAAACAAAGGTGAATGAAATACAACCTTGGAGAAGTTAACTGTAATTGTTGTTTGTGCAAATGGACGTTTAGTTTCATAATTTTTTGTACTATTAAAAATTACTTCTAAGTCAGCTGTCATTTTTGTGTTTGCTTTTTCTAACAGTGTCAAGCCAACATCAAGAGTTATTTCCTCTGCATGACAGAAAGTGATCAGAGAGTTAAAATTCTCAAAAATCAAGATGGCACCCCAAGAAACTTTACGGTGAGATGACACAACAGCTGTGTCCATAATGTTCATGAATAATGTATTAAAAGCAAAACAAAATAACTCACCGGTAGTGGTGTTATGTGATTTGGTTCAGGAGGGAGACCCTGTGTACATCTCCAACCCAGAGTCCAGTCCTGAAGAGCCTGAGAGGAGTTCATCCAGGTAACGCTGAGGCCACCAGGGGGCTCTAAAACTGCTTATTTCTCTCAGGTGGAAATCTTTCATCTCCAAACTGTCAACCCTCAGGAACAAAACATAATGTTGTGGTTAGATTATACTTTTGGCACTGTTATCCAAAGGGTTTAAGGGTCTCATACAGTGATACTCAGTTTTAAGCCCACAGCCCAAATCATCCCCCCCCAAATCATTTTCTAATCCACAATTAAAATTCAAACTGGGAATTGTTTTGGTACTTTTCATGTGCAAAAGGTACCAGAATGCACAAAACAGCATAAAAATAGAGCTTGTTCATTAAAAAAAAAATAAATAAAAAAGTATCGGGTCTCCATTCGACAGGGATAAGTCATGTATCAATTCAACGATTTGTTTTGTCTAGTTCGGGTAAAATGATTGTTTTCAGATAAAACTGCTCTGATTTCTTAGGTTCTTGCTTTGAAGAATAAGCTGAGTTAACAGCTGAAAACCCGGTGCTCTTTGGATGCTGCCTTTTTCTTTTTTAATATTAAATACCAAAAACTTGGAGTAACACTGGAGGACAGAAAAATGTGAAAGGCCAATTTAAAGGTTTCTCCCCTGAGCGAGATCTGTTGCATTTTAAATGATGAATAACTTACTCAATTTTAATAACTTTTCTCAGGACAATGTTCAGGGTCTCTGCCCCACACATGGGGAGGGATCTGGGCCCAAGTCACTTCGATGAGCTGCCCGCCTTCGGAGGGGAGCGTCCTGACTCTGCTCCTCTGCGCAGAAGCAGGAAGGTGGTGGAATACTTCTGGATTCCTACAGACCAGGAATAGCTGACGGTTAACATTTTGTCATAGTAAAGAAAGGTGAAACTTGCCCTGCTTGGTTGTGACAGCAGGCTGAGGGGAATTTTCATGGTTTTGTAAAAGTTAAAGAGGAACAAATGACTGTTGTTCGGGAAAATGCTGACTTAAGATACTCAAACCTTCAGGGTCCTGGTCCAGTCTCCACCCGCCAGCCTGCCGTCCATCAGCACACAGCCCCAATCAACTCCTCCGGCCTCCACAGTCACACATGATGTCATTACACACAACCAGTTTCCATTACTTTTCAAAAGCTTTTAATGATTTTTACTTATTCCATGACTTCTTCAGTTCTGGAAAACAAGATCTGTGACTTTTCAAGGTTTTCCATGACCATGGGAATCCTGCAAAGGAATAAACATTACTGCATTTATTCAGTGGGCAGCATACACCCTGGTAGTAAACCCAAAATTAACAAAATTTTTTAGGGTATGCATCAGGTGAGCAATTGTCATTGGCCTGAATACGTACCATCTTAGGGTCCGGTATCCAGATCCAATAATACCTCCACGATGTAGACATAAACAGCTCATTCCAAGATGATGGACGATAACTCGATGATTTTTAGTTTTATGTGATTAAACACCATAAAAACATTATATTATGTTCCATTTCTGCCGATATATCCTCCTAAGTCCTTTAAAATTGACAGGTACACTACGTATTTATATTTAGATGGGCAACTGGCTAGATTTACAGACTCACTGAATTGCAAATTCAAGTACTTTAAGTTACTTTCAGGGTTTTGATTCAAGTACTCATAAGCCAAAGGCATGCTCTTCTTTTAAAGCATTTTGTATAACATTGGTTAAATGTATAGTCCAGAATCATGCCTTGGTTTTCACTTACTAGAGTGTGGCTGAGAAGAGAAGCTATATTAGATACAAGCATTAAAAATGAAGAAACAATGATTTCTAAAGAACTTTGATAACCTATACACCAGAGTGATGGCAGTGATACTCAACTTACAGCCCGTGGGCCAAACCTTGCCACAAGTAGGGTGCCATGTTCCCCCCCACCACCCAGTTTCTAAATCAAAATAAAATAATTCACACTGGGAATTGTCTTTGTACTTTTAGTATACCTGAGGTGCCAAAGTGCATAAAACAGCATAAAAATGCAGCTTGTTTATTAGAAAAATGGCCTGTGGAGGGTCCCCGGACCCCCAAACAGAGGTCCTCCTAAAGCCCCTGATGTCCTGAAATCACAGAAACATCCCAAAATTCTAGAAACGCTCTAAAATGCTAGAAACAAGTAAAAAATCTTTGAAATGTCCTAAAATCTTAAAAATGCCTAAAAATCATAGGAACATCCAAAATTCGTAGAAAGATCCCATCGTCCTAAAATCCTAGAAACATGTATGGGGCGGCTGGCCCCTTGCCTCCTGTCAAAGTGGCCCTAAGCAAAGCAAGTTGAGTATCCTTGTGTTATGGTATATGGACAAGGAGTGTGAAAATTAGGTTGGGGTCATTTCAGAATTAAAAGTTTGTTATAGAGTGTTAAGTATTTGATGCCGAGTTAATAAAAAATATATAAAAAATATAGCTGTGTTAATAAAAGTGAAAACTAGCTTCGGTGCTCATGTACTGGACTTTATTGACATTAAAGCAATAGAGGTGCACAATAATTTTTGAATACCTTACAATATAATCCAAATCCATTGCCTTATACATAAACATGGCTTGTCAGCACAATTCTCAGGTAAAAGTCGATGTTTATTGTTTATTTAGCTGTTAGACTTATCTTAGCGAGGAGGGGGGGATCAATTACAATCTATCTACTAAGGTTTAATTTGACTCTGCCAATTAAAGAAAAACATTTAAAATCCACGTCTTTCACTTTTCAAGTGTTCAAAATAAACTGGCCACATTCACGCTGTTGCTCCAAATTCTGGGCAAACGAAACCCAAAGATACGCTTTCTCGGGGGAGGACTCTGAGCCGGCGAATAAATCAAATCAAGCGCTTCTTCCATTCTTCATTATTAATACTTGTAAACCATGTGAAGCGTCGCTTAAACCATGTGAAGCGTCGAAGATAAAGTTTGCTTCAAAAGACTTACTGTGCGACTAAATCAAATACTTTAGCATCTGCTCGGGCTATAAGTTCTTCTTAGTAGATTTCATTATCCAAGCACAAAAAACAAACGAAAGCCCATCTAACTAAGAGGTAGAAACACAGGCAACTTTGAAACGTTACGGCGGCACACCAATGACTACAACTTCTTAAAATATTGTAACATTTGGAGGATCACGAGTTTTGCAACCACTCATGTGATAAAAGACAAGAAAGAGGGACAGATGAGAAAGAGGGGGGAATCTCCTGATGAGGATCACAAAAAAGAAAGATGCTCATCAGCGACTACGAAGAGCACTTTTATTTAAAAAAAAAAAAAAAAGAAAAAGAAAAAAGAAGCGGAAAACAGGTCTTTTAAGCATAGGTTGACTAAACAAATGCCTTAATTCATTTTTACATGTTTTGCCAGCTTATGCTTCACTCTCTCTTTAGTAGGCCCCCTTGCAATAAATCACACTTTGTGAAACAAAGGCTGAATGTCACATATTTTACTATATGGATCACTCTGCAGCCTCTCTGGTGATTTTAAATCCCCTCTTTTTAAGGAGTGTGATGGAAAGGAATCCAGGTCGGGCCGTTACAGAAGATCACAAAGCAGGTCACTGACAACACCTTCTGTTAATGGTCTTTTAAACTAGGATTAACAAAAATGACCACTAATTTGATTTATTTAGGGGGAATTCCTAGGCATTCTTAAATAAAGCAGTTTTCTACTGGGGAAGGCTCAAATCAGTAAAAATTGAGTGGAAATGAAAAACATGCACTAGAGTGAAAAAAAAAAAAATCAGTCTGAGCAAAGAGACAGGATTGAGCCACTGCAGACCTCAGAATTCATGTGAGCTGATCAGATCAGGACACAGATCCAAACTCAAACATCCATCAGGCAACAGATCAAATGATGCTTCCCAGCCCATCGTTCGGTGCAGGTGGTAACACGCCAGGCCCTACAGGTACGAGCTTTCGATTTAATATTTGCGAAACAGAAGCAGCTAAGTGCCACGTGGTAGTGGTTAAATTAAGAATGGAGTTAAATAAAAGGAAAGGCAAGTGTACTAATAAGAGATGGTTGATCTTCTACATCATGATTCTTCTTGGTTTCTCAGTCTGCTTCATCCTCTGACTCCTCCTCCTCCGCTGTCTCCAGCCAGGTGAGCCACTGGTTGACCTGACCGAGTGAAAACAAGATTTTTTTTTTTATTTAAAACACATATTCTTCTGTCATTCATGTTCAAAAATGTTTGTATGAGAAGTACCTGAGAACATCCAGTCACACAAATCATAAGGCAATATGTTTTTAGAGAACAACACCGAACATGGATTTGAGACAAAAATGTAAAATCTCACTGTGACATCATTAATGTACCTGGAATAAAGCTTTTCCTTTTCCAGGGAATTCTTGGGTAATGTCTTCTTTCCATGCAAGGAAGGCTTCTTCTTCAATGATCTCCATGTCGTAAAAGTTGACAAAGTAGCGCAACAGCATGCCTTAGTGGAGAGAATGTTTTAAAAATAAGTATTGTTAAATGTTTCAACATGCTGGTAACATATGATAAAGGATCCTAACCATGAGTTGCTGCTTAAGTAACAAACATACCTTTCAAATAAAAAACTGTTCAAGTATATATGATGCATTAAAATGACTGTTTTTAGCCGCTGCTGCTGTTCTTGTAACTAAGGAAAGCTTAGACCAATCTTCACTGTTGGCAGTGCTCTCCAGTGCAAAAATCAATGTGACCCCATTTCTAGACGCAAATGTCATGTCAGCGTCACACTAGCGTAAAAACAGTGTTCACGCGACACTGAAGTGACGTCATTACTGTGAATTTCCAAACATCAAGCAGCAAAGGAGAAGCCAAACTTTTGTGCAAAGATGGAAGTAAATGTGCAAGTTTCAAAATGTAGACAAATGTACGCACACGGTGCTTTTTTATTGAGCATAAACCTTGCGTTTGCGAGGATATTATCAAGAAATAGACATGAGGCGTAAATAAAAGCTTTAGGTTGTGAAAATGCCTGTGAGGCAACATGTTATATAAAACACTGTTTTTAAACTACCTCAAACCTATTTTGGTGACTTGTTGGCTGACGTACACTGATACCAATACATGTGTGATGGAAGGTAATAACGCCTTTATTGGTCGTGCTCTAATGGACTGCCCCAGACTTTCAGTGTACTGTACCTTTAGGGAACGTGCTGGCGTTGCAGTGCACCTGCAAGGCATAGAGGGCGCTGACCTGCAGCTCGGTATGGTCGTGCAAGAACTTCTGCATGACAGGCTTGAAGGCCAGCAGCAGCTGCTTCTCCTGCTCCAGCTGCTCTTTGGAGGGGGCCGCCAGCTGCTCATCGCCCTCCGTCATGCACAGCTCCTGGGAGATGTACTGAAGAAAACTTTAAAAAATAAAAAAAAAAGGTCAGATGGCAATGGTTGCTCACAAGGGCCCTTTATTCAAGTATGTGTAATTTAAAATGTGTAGGCCTATAGCAATAAAACCATACATTATTAAACACATACTTCCCAGGCACTTGCGGATCAGCAAATGCTAGCGCATGCAAACTTAACAAGACATTCTGTTAATTCCAAACCATTTCTAGTCCTGGAAAACAGTTTTTCAAACTTTATTTTCCATGACCATGGGAACCCTGTTTTAACTCTCCTCTCATTTTACAGAACAACTGAGAGAATAAGAGGGAATGCAAACAGCAAGGTCAGTTCTTGGGACTGCTTGGTCAAATTTTTCACTGTATTTAAATGTTTATTAATTCAGTTATTTAAAAAAATGCAAAAAAGGAAGAATTTAAATGTAAATTTCAAAGGAGCCTTAGTTTTCATCCATACTGACTTCAGTAATATCTGCCGATTATTTACCTGGCCATGAGGATTTGTTTACCTGGTCATGAGGATGTTGACAAAGCCTTTATCAGTGTGAAGCTTGGGTGAGATGTTGTCTTTAATCCACTTGTAGATGGACTGTGGAGAGGGGTCTGCCTTTATCTGCTTCAGCAGCTCCTTCTCCAGCTTCAGCAGCGGGAACAGGAAGCTCAGGCCCTTCCCCTCCAGGATCTCCAGCATGCGGTCCTTGTTCTGATCGATTTCTGACAAAAGAACCAGTCAGTTATTCAGGGGAAGTCACAACAGTTCCCTCAGTGAGATGTGTAAGGGCAGAGAAGCGGGACTTTTTAAAAGTCTGTAAAGATTAAATATGTTGGAATTTTTTTACATCTGCAGCAACCCATCAATGGCCATGTGAGCACCAGGTACAGGTGAGAGATGGACAGAATAATTAGTACCTGGGAGCATCTTCTGCATGTTGACCTTGCTCTGCTGGAAGATGTCGGTGAGCCACTCTCGGTCCTTCAGCTTGGCCGTTTGTTGCAGGCAGAGCAGGAAGAGGGGGAAGTGTGTGCCGTTCTCAAGGGGGTGAGCAAGCTCCGCCACGCTCACCAGCTCTGCGATAATGGCCCGAGCTGCAAACTGGGCCAGGTAGGACTTCACCAGGGGCACGTCCAGCTCGATCTTAGGGCACTGGTCCAGGACGTTGAGGAAAGCCTGCATGTGTAGGGGGGAGATGGCAAAGCATGAATAATGATGTAATCCCCATCTGGGCTCCTCAGTGACAAATATGTCACAGCTACTTCTATGGGCAATGAACGGTTTACTCAGAGCACACGTCAGTCTAATTTAAATGTGTAATATAAAGGGAGTGCTGCATGCGTTTACCTGCATGAAGTTCTCTCCAGTGATGAGGCCCTCTGTGCGGAGCGTGTGGATCAGAGTGCTAGCGTGCTCCTTGTCCTCATCAGGACGGTCCAGGGAACACACGATGATCTTACTCAGCATCTCTGGCAGGAAGTGCTTGGGAGCCTTCATCTCTCTCGCGCCGCTCACAGCCTCAGTCAGGTTCTTACTGTTCAAGTACTCAGTCACAATCGCCTCCTGAAATACAGATGTCAGCAGACAGTCGTGAGCTGTGGCCAGCTTAAGCGATTATATAAAATGTGAACGCAGGTTGGTGCTCTCCACTGCTGTGTTGTTAGCCTTCATTTCCCACTGAAGTCGCACAAAAATCCCCTGTTAGTCTATTTTAGATGCATTTTAAATCTGATTTTAAAAGAGAGATTTTGTACACCTCACATGAGCTGATGCTATGATTTGAAACTAAGGCTGAAGTAAGATAGCCTGCCCTCGGCGGCAAGAAGGAAACTGGTAAAATAGCAAAAAGACAAGTTCGTTAATTTTCCTCAAACTAGGTGACCAGTCCGACCTGAAGCAGGACAAAGTCATTGAGCGGATCAACAGTGTGGCGACCCCGGTGAGGTGATCACAAAAGGACGTAGAACTGTCTGAGACATGGGGGGAGAAGAAACAAGCAGGGGAGAGGAGGCTGAGGGCAATATGCTGCATACACTGTAGATTTTCTTTATGCATTCCATTTTTTGTATTGCAATTAGATTTGATTAATTTATTAATCCCAAAATGCCAAGCAGCTCACAGTCAAAAATAAATACACAAGACGATAAAAACACACCTAGAAAAACTTAATTAAAGGGCTTAATTAAAAAGGCAGAGGGTCAATAGTGGTAAAACTCAACAGTAAAAACAACTAATATATACTGCAACAGAAATATAACAATTTTAGTTTTCCCAACATCATGCAGCCCTAGTTGTGATTATATTTTTGTGCTATTTCACTCCTTTTCTGTGCATTATCAAATTTATAAAACAATTTTCCATTTAAAATAAAAAAATTTCCAGCAAAAACTCATACCATTTTTATTTTGCCTACCGTCATTTTAAGCAGTTCCTCCTTGGCAGGAGGTGGTTTCTTGTTCGTTTTCTGAGGTTTCTCTTGGATGGGCGGAGGGTTGGTCTTCAGGCCAAGCTGTGGAGGCTGAGACAGAAGGCCGTACCATTATAACACAGATGCGGATCCAGTGTGAAACCAGAACACTTTATGATGAATGGGTTTGGCTTCTTTTTTTTTCTCCTTTCACATGTTAGCTGTTTCCTCTTTACATGTTTCAGTCGTCTTTGTGAGACTGCCGCAAGGTTAATGTGACTAATATAAAAGTAGATAAGATGTGAGAACACAGCTTGTCTCTCACCTGTCCCAGAGGGGGGGTCTGAGTGCGTGGGGGCTGGGCGCTGGGAGGCATCATGGTGGGGATCTGGGGCTGGAGCTTGGGTACCTGGTTCTTGTTAAGGAGGAATGACTGAGCAGGCCTCAGGCTGATCTGTGGGACCCGGAACACAGAGCATGCTTTAGGATAAGTCACGCTGCTCAAAAATGAGGAATCTGCATATTAGCATAAATCCATGCCCTCATATCTCATAATCGCAGTCAGCGGGCCAGCTACCAATCTGAAGAGGAGAGGAGGAGTGGAGGAAGAATAAAAGAAAGATGTAGATAAAAGGTAGAGCACAAGGTAGAGGAAAGACTGGTAGCAGGTTTTGTTCCTCAGAATAACGCGTCTTTTTATAATCACTGGGCATGAAGACGCTAACACTAGCAGATAGGACTTTAACTCTTGTGAAGTTTTTGTTCATATTCTGTATCCCAACTACAACTAGTTTGAGTTACCTCATCTGCATTGAGCTGTCCTTTCTTGCTGAATCGTGGAGGCATGTCCTTGGACTGGACCTGCTGCTGGGCCAAGTGGTTCTGGTTCTGGTTGAGGAAATGCTGGTTCTGAACCTGGCGAAAGTCACATGGGCAGAGTGGATCACCATCTTAAACTCGGACCTCCCGATTTGTGGAGAAGCATCAATTAGTGTTTGCCTAAACAATATTTATCTGTTAGCAAAAGTACCTGGTTGGACTTAACAAAAGACTTTGGCCCCATGTCGAACTGTGACTGAGGAGGAGGGGCGATGTGACCGCTGTGGCCGTTGAAGAGCGGGTTGGTGCGATGGCGTCCCATAGTGGGCGAGTACCTATCCTGAATAACCCCCGGGCCAGTTCCAATACCACTGCCTGAGTAAACGAAATGCAAAGATAATGTCAGCAGGGCTCCCACACGTTTTCCATGGACAACATTTCAGAACTTTTCCATGACTTTTCAAGGACCTATTTTAAGTTGTTTTTTTTTTCCTTGCCCCACTTGCCCGGCATTTTTCAAACTTGTCAGATTCAAACTCTATTCAAATAATTTCAGCTAACGGCCATACAAAAGTGAGAGACAGAACGAGGGGAGAAAACTGAACAAACATACATAATGGTTAATAAATAGTCAACATCGAAGCATATCAGAGCTACGTTCTGTCAGCTACAGAAGATGATTGATGTTATGTTACATTACCTGGAAGGTTATTCTTACAACTGTAACAATTTCATCACACACTACAAAATAATAGGGATACACAATAATATCGGCACATCATCTGTACCAGCCAATATCAGTTTTATATTGAACTATTGGAATCAGCCAATGTTCCTTTTCTTATTTTTCACCATGAATGAATATTTCAGACACGGAACAGCATTGTAACTTACGTCTCCATCTGCTGGTGGACCATCATAATAAGAGTATGCATAATATGATGTTACAGGAGAGACTTGATCACTAAAATTTGGTAGGAAATTAAGTGGATATCTTGTTATCGGTATCAGTCATCTGCCAAATGACTTGTAATATATCGGCAAAAAATCTAATATTGTGTATCCCTACAAAATGCTATGACTTGTCCAGCACTTTCAATACTTTATTCTAATTTCATGATTTTTCCAGGCCTCAAAAATGTGATTTTTAGTTAGTGTGAGTGCACACTACATTTAGAATGTTTTACATCTTTCCCTTACACAATAAATAATCAAATCAGCCAGACCAACAACTGTGAGGTTCCGGTGCGTTGAGGTTTTTGTCAATGTTGCCTGGTGGCTTTAAGGTAAAAGCTTCAGCTCCCCATGTGACGGCAAGGTAAAGCAATAAAAATATTCTTAATGTATAAAAAACTAACCAGCTAAGGCAGAATTTGCTCAGTGCCATTTGTTATGTATGTGACGCACTGGTTTTCTACAAGCATTGTGATTTGGACTGTGTGGAATTACCACCCTAAGGGGATCATAAAAACACAGCAAAGTATTGTGTCATGTTTTCATCATTTTGTGCAACAAACAAAATATCTGTAAGAATAAAAAGTGAGTCCAGTTTTAGCACTGACAACATGAAAATGATATGAAAATGTGATGAGATGTGTCCACACACTTTAAAACATCCAGAAATAGAGTCCATACCTGGCATCTGTCCAAACATATCGGCCAATCCCCCGAGAGTCTCCCTGTCCAGTTTCATTCTGTTGGGCATGAAGGGGCTTTCCAAGAAAAAGTCCATCCTCATCCCCTGAGACATGGGTGCTGGGATGAAAACACCCAAATCCTGCAGGAACACACAGAACAGAGCTGGTGTCAATAAACTGTCCAATAACATGATTACAAGTTCAACCCGGAACTGAACTTCATGTATTAAATCAAAGAAAGTCCCTTTACTGCATACTGAACCACATCATTTTCTCCACAGAAACTTAATTACATCCTGTGCATACTTTTTAGTCAACAGGCAATTTAACTGCTGACTCACTCGCCTCACAATAGGTTGTTTGCTGATGTGCTCAAACTGGCTCTTTGTATAGGAAAGAGCGTTTAACGCTACAAGTTTAATTATGGAGCCCTTATACACATGCATGCCTCAACCACAGCTCTTGATGCTAGACGTAAGTATTCATTATTCCAAAATGTGGGTGATCCACGCAACGAGTGCCATAACATCCCCTGACTTACTTTCACTGCATCCTGACGGATCTGGTTAATCGTCTTTGGTCCGTTGTCGATGAAAGCCTTGCGGGGGACCCAGTTGTTTTCTCGCAGTTCCACTGTGTCTTGCAGCAGGAAGCGGATCCTAGCGGGCAACTCCTTGTTGTTCATTAAGGATCGCATACGGCCAAAATACTGATCCATTAAAGACTGCAGAAAGGATGGGGAGAGGAGGGGAGGCAGTGAGGACAGGCAGGGCTTGTACATACATCATGACAAGATTTGATAGGATTTACATTAGCAGTGGCTGTGAGCCAAGTGGGGCTTTAGGTGAGACTGTCCTGCCAGATGGTGACCTGATACGACATAGTCGACCCAGGCACGACCACAAAGTCACAGAGAGGCAGGCAGAGTAACATTTGAATTGTATTTGAATGCACTTTTCCTGCTCCAGGGTCAAGTTCAGATAAACAGACAGAGGCAGGGTGGCTGTAAGTGGCACCAAAACGCAGTACAAGCACTCAGCATAGTTAAAACAGATCTTCGGTTACACTACAAACATTTACTGGTCAGTGTGGTGGATAGCCATCTGAGAATTACTCGCTAAATGGAAAATCTATGTCCATGTGTTGAATGTGACATGTCCCACACACAGAGCCATAGACAGCCTCTCCAGAAGGCTGTGGTGCCATGAAAGGCCAGAGCTGTTACCTTTGCTTTCTCATGGTCGAGTCTCGGCCCCACTGTTCTCATTATCTGACAGAGGCACTCCAGATCCTCCCCCATATCCTTGAGCTGGACTCTCTTCTTCTTTTCCAGAAGCTTCAGAAAAGATTAAGGAGAGAGGGAAGGCAGGGGGGGTCATACAAGGTACTCTACTCTGGTTTCATGGAGCTCTGCAGAATTTCTTTTGATTCCAACATCTGAAGTTCAGTCTTTCAAAATGGAAAAAAATTCAAAGGAAGCACATTTCAAGAAACAAAAAAACAAAAGAGAGGGTGCCCGTACTGTTTTGATGCACTTATGAAGGATAGATTCATGGATGAGGTCGAGTTTGCCAAGTTCCCCGATGAATTTAATGTTGCCAAGCATCTTGATCTTGGCAATGGCACGCTGCTCCTCCTCCTCTGAAGTAAGAGGGTTGTCATGTTTGTCATAGACTGGAGGGAGAGGAGAAGCAGAAGTTAGTGGTAGGGAGGCTCAAAGATTTTCCTTCACTTACAAGATACACAACAAAGACATGAACTCACTTTCAACATTTCTGGTGCGGTTCTCAAATTCATCTTGAAGTTTGGAAATCAGCAGTCTTCTGAAAGTCTAAAAAACATTATCCACTGGTTAGATGTAGTTCAGCAAGGGAAAATCATAGAGCATAGATTACAGTTACAATAACCGTCAATAAATAGAGCCAATAATACAAAGTCCAGTTGCTTTTATTGACTTAACTAGCACAGAATCTACACCAACACAGAGAGGAAGAAGAAGAGGATCAAGCGCAGAGTGATAACTACAAAGCCAAACATGTTGTCACAAGTGGGGACCTTTTTCCTTAAAGTTTCAGAGGTCAACAACACGATAGAGCCAGGGGTCTGATCCCCTTCTTTTGCTCCCATTTCACTGGTTAGATACAGTGCTGAAGAGCCATCCCCAGAGCAGCCGTCTTCCCAGTGAACGGTCAGTTCACGTCTGTCCTGTTAGCTTGAGCTAACTCAGCAGCAGCGGCTAACATGCAACACCGACCTGTTCGATGGTACCAACAAACCACACCGACAACGAAACAGCTCAACTCTGATCTGAACTGACCTGCTGAT